>NC_066880.1:21181413-21338960 GCF_022985175.1 Labeo rohita
AGGTTAGATGATAGATAGATAGATAGATAAGTTTAGATGATAGATAGATAGATAGATAGATAGATAGATAGATAGATAGATAGATAGATAGATAGATAAGGTTAGATGATGGATAGATAGATAGATAGATAGATAGATAGATAGATAGATAGACAGATAGATATAGATAGATAGATAGATAGATAGATAGATAGATAGATAGATAGACAGATAGATATGGTTAGATGATAGATAGATAGATAGATAGATAGATAGATAGATAGATAGATAGATAGATAGATAGATAGATAAGTTTAGATGATAGATAGATAGATAGATAGATAGATAGATAGATAGATGATAGATAGATAAGGTTAGATGATAGATAGATAGATAGATAGATAGATAGATAGATAGATAGATAGATAGATAGATAGATAGATAGATAGATAGATAGATAAGGTTAGATGATAGATAGATAGATAGATAGATAGATAGATAGATAGATAGATAGATAGGTTAGATAGATAGATAGATAGATAGATAGATAGATAGATAGATAGATAGATAGATAGATAGATAGATAGATAGATAGATAGATAGATAGATAGATAGATAGATAGATAAGGTTAGATGATAGATAGATAGATAGATAGATAGATAGATAGATAGATAGATAAGGTTAGATGATAGATAGATAGATAGATAGATAGATAGATAGATAGATAGATAGATAGGTTAGATGATAGATAGATAGATAGATAAGTTTAGATGATAGATAGATAGATAGATAGATAGATAGATAGATAGATAGATAGATAGATAGATAGTTAGATGATAGATAGAGATAGATAGATAGATAGATAGATAGATAAGGTTTGAAGGTAGATAGATAGATAGATAAGGTTTGAAGAAGATAGATAGATAGATAGATAGATAGATAGATAGATAGATAGATAGATAGATAGATAGATAAGGTTTGAAGATAGATAGATAGATAGATAGATAGATAGATAGATTAGTTATTAGTTAGAAAGAACATAGATATCTTAAAGATTAATTGAGTATCAATGGCTTCTAGCAGTTTACATTAAACATAGTTCAAACAGACATGGACTTTTGGTCAATGAAAGTCTATGGGACTTTTTATGATTTTTAATATTAATTTTTAAGAAAACCGTAACTCAAACCAGTCTGAAAAGATATAGCACACTAAGTCAGAACAGTATGAAGATCTGACCCGAGTTTGGAGTATGTAGCTTGAACGGTCTAGGAGGAGTAGGTGTCCAAAAAATTTGCGTTAAGAAAAATAAGAAGAAGAATAATAATAAGTTTAAATACAATTTCAGTAAGTTGGCTTTCCCAAGCCAACTTAATAATAAGAAGTTTAAATAGCAGATCAGTAAGTTGGCTTTCTCAAGCCAACTTAATAACTGGAAGTTTAAATAGCATATCAGTAAGTTGGCTTTCTCAAGCCAACTTAATTATTTTATCATGAGTATTTTATCAAAAGAAATTATGTAAGTGAAATTATATTTTTGGAAGAAATTTTTTTGTTTTCTATAAATATTTCTAATTATAATAATACAGTTTAAATCGGGATCAGAGGGTTGTGGGTGGGCAAGTCATGCCAGAGTAAAGTAATGCCACAACATCCGCATCAATATTTAAATAATCTTTTCTTCTGACAAAATGTTAGGCAAAATGTAATTGCAAATTTTTTTCATCCAATATTATTACTGTAACTAGTTACCAGTAACTAGTTATTGCCAAACACTGAATAAGGCATATGATTCTTGTACACTAGATATAACAAAAAATCATTTAAGTTGTTTGCACAGTTTACTTAAATAAAATAAGCTGAAACAACACAAATCCTTTTTACTCAGTTGTCATTTGCACTCAATTTTATTGAGTTAAATTAAATTACATTCGTAAATTGTTAAGTTAACTTAAACCATTTGTGTCGGGCTACATGAATCATATATGTTGACATTTAAAAGGGTTTATGTTTGTCAATTTTCGAAGTTACCATTATGCTGAAGTATAGACCTCATGGTTAGGCTATGGCTACATGAGATAAACAGTGTTGGGGGTAACGCATTACAAGTAATGCGAGTTATGTAATATTGTTACTTTTTCCAAGTAATCAGTAAAGTAACGCATTACTTTTTAATTGACAAGAAAATATCTGAGTTACTTTTTTCAAATAAGTAATGCCAGTTACTTTTCCCCCCATTTATTGATTAAAAGCTCTCATTTCCCCATGTTGAGAGAAATAGGGAGTAAGATGTTAGTTCTAGAATAAATGTGAACATGCATTAATTCATCTCACTCACAAAAAACAGATTCAGTATTCCTCAAAATGAATAAAAACAGTGAATATGAACTATGAATATGACGCAAACCTACAATAATTAAATATGTTAAATAATACAGATATAATTTATGCATTTAATCCCATTCTATTAACCAATGTCTTTGCTGCCGACCTTCGATGATCCAATTTAACCATACTAATAAGCAAAAATTACTCAAGAAAATCTAACTTTTGTTTTCTTTTTTTTATTGCTGAAGAGTTGACATTTTTTTCTTCTGCAGTCTACTGTACAGACATGAATTTACTTTTGTCAAAGCCTGAGGCTTTTGGTGTGAAAAGGCTTTTACATTTGCCAAAATAGAACTTTTTATATAAAAAACAAACAAGCAAGCCCTGCCCAGATTTAAAAAGTAACGCAAAAGTAAAGTAACACATTACTTTCCATAAAAAGTAACTAAGTAATGTAATTAGTTACTTTTTAGGGAGTAACTCAATATTGTAGTGCATTACTTTCCCCTTTTCCCAGCACTGGAGATAAAATTGTTGTTTTAAATGATTTGTAACTGTGCTAAAGCCAGTGATGAGAACATTCTTACCGGATCATTACTGGCATGCTACTAAAGTTACACTTAACATGTGAACAAGTGTTATTTTAGCTATTAGGTCTTACAATAATAAATACAATAAATCAGTATGAGAGCCAGCACATGATTTACAGTTTTTATGGACATCATTTTTACCCTTCGCAATCATACAATCACAAAATATTTCTGTGTGTGTAGCAGCCAGCTTCTGACAACCTAAGCACAAGCTCCCCTCTTCACCACAATGATAACCAAAAAAAAAAAAAAAAAAAAAAATATATATATATATATATATATATATATATATATATAGAAGATTTCAAAGAGTAAAAAAAAAAATATATATATATATATATATATGTATGTCTATATATACACACATATATATATATATATTTACTCTTTGAAATCTTCAAAATAATTAAAAATAAATTATAACAGTTCTTTCCATAAATGAACCATGACACCAACACAGTAGGTGGCGATATGCACACAGGACGCAATTGCGCCAAAAAAAAACGAGGAAGAAGATGACGTCATTACGTTCTTGATCAATGTTCTCCATTGTTGTTCAGAGTTGTCCTCCAGTTTCAATGCGCTTTGTTCGTTTATTTTAAAGGGGACTTAACTATTTCAACACGACGGCGCTCTGATGTAGTGTTGAGCGTCTTTCTGCTTTACTGGTATCGGGTCAACTCTTGTGGTCGAGTTCTGAAGATGGCGGCGGTGCGGAGCAGCAGCCCAGGCGCAGAATCATCCCACAGCAGCACAGCCGCGGTGTCCGAGCGGCTCCGAGCGGATGATGGGTCCGGTACGGCACACATAATTTACTTAAAACGTTCCTTTTGCCTGTGTAGTCCATTATGGATTATGCATTGGAGACGCAATGCTGCTGAGAAAACTATTAAAGTACCGTAGTGCCTTTTTGAGACACGGACAATTACTGATCTAATTACTTTATTATATTATGCAAATGCCATAGTATATAAATGTAGAAATTATGAATTCCAGTCGTACTATTAAATGATTATTAGTATGATTGGAAATAACGTTTAGCACATTTGTAGGCGGCATATGCATGTTTCAAGTCAGCTGCGTTAAGGTGGCTCATGGATGTTCTATATCAGCACAACTTTAGACATCATAGACCCATTTTATTTATTTATTTAGTTGTTTGTTTGCTTTCATGGACATTTATCACTATCAACTATATATATATATATATATATATGTGTGTGTGTATGTATATAAATAGATAGATATAGATATATATGTATATATATAGAGAGATATAGATATAGATATACATATATATATATATATATATGTGTGTGTGTATATATGTTTATAATATGTATATATATGAGGCATATTATAGAAGCATATGGGTAGCAAAATTTATTTTGAAATGTAATATGCAAAATGGCAATGCAGCATGTAAAATGGCAATGTTGTTCTGTATTTAAATGCAGCTTATGCAACCTTTAGTGCAAAATGAAAATGAAAATTCAATTATACTATTCACACTTCCAATTTCCTACACTAGTTTTAATATGTAAAGTAAAAACATATTTTAATGCAACATAAATTGCAAAATTGTTATTTAAATGCTATTTTTCCTAAATGCATTTAGACTTATGAGTAGGGCACTTGGGATTGCAATTTCATCATGGTACAATGTGATACTCTCTGCATTTTGCTACAATTATTTCAGAATGCATTCTGAGCCAAAGGTGCAGCAAAAGGGTGGTAAAATGGTTATTTAAATGTCTTAAATGCATTGACACTTAGACTTAAGGTGTTTCAATTGCATTTTCATTAAATGCCCTGTGATAATGTAGTTTCAATGTGGATTTGAAAATGCATTCCGAGCAACGCAACAGTAGACAGTATTGAACCCATTCTAAACAGTGATGCTGTCTACACTGGATGCGATGCGTCATGACACGACAACTGTCGTAGACATGGTGTAAAGTGGCAAATAGGTAAATAAGTGTAGAATTGCATAAGTGTAGTCTGTTTGATCTCATGCATCTGCTGGAGTGTAAACAGTGAGAGATCTTCAGACAGGTGAAAAGTGTTTGGTTAATTTGAATATGGACCTATTGTGCGTCCTGTTGTTATTGATGTAATGATTGACAGGTTGGGGGTGTGATTGGCTCGGGATATTGAAGAATCTTAAAAAATGTCCCTCACTTAATAAGAATAACATGCTGAAGTGTATAGACAGATAAGCTGAGAGTGACTCTTGAAAGACCAGCATCACCACTCTCTCAAAAATGTGTCGTCCAGAATCTGGCAGTGAGTTCATTTTTAGTCCTGCAGGTGGACTAAAAATGAACTCCCAAAAATGTATGTGAGGAAGATTACGCTGTTTTTTTTTTTTTTTTTTTTTTTTTTTTTTTTTTTTTTTTAAATCTGCTTGATATGTCCAGTCCACTTGATGTTCCACAACTTCCACTCCATCATCAGTAATAAAATAATTGGACATGTGGGGATTTTAATGACTAACTCATGTTTTCTCTGCTGTTTGTCTATTTGTACTTATTGTACATATAATACTACTTTTACCATAGATTATGATTATATATTGATATATAACAGAACTCCAACAGCCATTTCACTGATAGAATTACAAAAATTCTATCACTCCGCTTGCGGTGATTCTTACAATGAGTGTCATGGCATATCCCTAAATCCACTGTAATTTTATAAATAATACTGTTTTTGTGTCACGGAATGTAGTTTTACGAGGTTTTCAGGCGAGAATGTGCTTGTTTGTAGTTCTGACATGCAGTTTGTTAATATATTTATTTTGAAAATTTGTGCCGATGTTTCCGGACATGTGAGCTCTAGGGTGTCAGCGACTGTTCAGCACTTATGAATCCACCTGAGTGCAATCAACACATATTGAGGTATAGAAATAAGTCAACACATGTTGAGGTATAGAAATTCCACACTGATTTTAAAAAAAAATGTTCTGGTATCGGACGATACTCAGAATTTTTGGCATCGAGATTGATTCTGAAAAAGTGGTATCGAGCCAGTGCTAAGCACAAAAAAATCTCAGAGTTTTTTAGTGTTGTATTGTGTTTAAATTATTTAAATATTCCCTAATTAAAGAAATATCATATTTTTGTCATCATCATTGTTTGTACTTGTTGACAGAGTCAGAGAAACAAAGTCGTATGACAGCCCTGTTGGAAAGGCTCCACAACAAACACAACTCTTCTCGGTCCTGGCAGGAGACCAGCAAAGTGGTGCGGCAGGCTATGGTAAGGCCCTCTGATGAGAAAAGCTTTTTAAAAAAACATAGCATAGATCTCTTTATAGTTTTTGTGTATGTTGATCTTATTATTATTATTATTATTATTGGCTGTTCAGGAAAAGCGTGGGGTCATTAATACAGCTGGACACCAACTGCTGCTCAACTGTTTAGAGACACTGCAAAGGGCACTAAAAGGTGAATTTAATCAATACGTTTTGCTCAATATTTTTTTCATCATTTTGAATTATGTCTTGATGTTAATGTATTTTTTTTCTGACACCGTTTAAAACGTCTTGGTTACTATTATAACCTCCATTTCTTGATGGATAGAATGAGACATTGTGTCGATGTAGTGATACTAGGTGTCACACTGGGGAGCACTAAATACTTCTGACTCTTCAGAAAAGGCCAATGAGAATTGGCGAGTGAAATTTGCATGCTACTCCTCCTGAACTACGAGTGTAATAGGTGTCGTTCCTTCCATCAAGGAACGGATGTTCTAATAGTAACCAAGACATCTGTCACTCAGTTGACGTTGTGTCCATGTAGTGATACTAGGGGTTGCTGTACTAAATGCCACAACTACCTTAATTGTGTCAATGAGGTTCTGCGGTGCAGGTGCAGGCAGGTTGCTGCATGCCTAATAACAAGTGCATTCAGACAACATTTGACCCCTTCCTAAAGGTCCAATTAAGTTGCCGTAGACCTTGTATCATGAGGAGACGGTCTGGATCATAATTACAACTGGAATAGCTGGGCACACGCTGTACAATTTTGGCCTTCTGAGACAAATTTAAAAAATCCTAAAATATTCCTCCAATCTGTAGTCTTTGTTCGTTAGTTTGACATGTTTACAGCCTATTAGTGACTGTTGCAATCAAATTCTGGCAGTGTCAGAAGCTGCACAGTCCTGCAGTATGACTTCTCCTATGATGAACGTCTCACTGTCTTCATTTTTCAAGACATGCCATGATCAGAATTAATGCTAGAGATTTCTAGAGAGTTTGTAAATTCAACATACCTTCTGATGTTTATTTATGTTTATTTTGTGTTATAACTCGTAGCAAAGAGTGTTTTATGCTTTTGAACTGAAGGATCTATAGTGATTTTTTTTTTTTTTGAATAATAGTTTTGGTAAATGGATAGTTTGATAACTGACCTTCTACAGATGCACGCTGTAGAAGGTTTTTTTTTTAAAAAAACTAAGCAAAGGTTGATCTTCAAATTTGTCAGTCAGTATTGAGATCACTTAAAAGAACATTGTACATTGTTGTACATTGTAATTTTTTTTTTATTTATGTATATTTTCTGTTGATATTAATTGTGCCTTAAATATATCATAGACATTGGATAGAATTTGAATATCACTTAAATGTCCAAATCTCTTGTTTTTGCTGTTTGTTTACCTTGCATTCCTCATCATCAGTATCTTCGTTGCCATCAATGACGGATCGACTGGAGTCCATTGCTCGGCAGAACATGTAAGATTCCATCCCCCCCCCTTTCTTCGTATATATACACAGTTGCTGCACCCAAAATATTCTAATAGAAAAATTTTTTAAAAGTTAGGACTTGGAAAAAATAGTAATATTTGTTGTTTAACATGTTAAAAAGAATTAACATAGAATTAACCCAACAACTCACTTACTGTAATTCATTATTTTATCTATTAAAAATAAGAACAAAGATGCTAATTACATATAATAGGACAAATGCAATTTAAAATAAATTAAATACTCTAAACTTTTCTAGATATAGCTCATAAAAGCTCATAAAATTGTATGTCTGAACAGCATTGAGTAAAATAGTTTAAAATTTTAAATTAGCAACATCTTAAAACACATTCAAAAAACAGCAGTGTCACATGAGTGTAACCTTGTCTGCCTATATAAACACCCACCACTGCCAGAAATTTGCGAAATAGGGGATGTGAATGTGCCGGGCCTAGAGCTGCAACTGGTAGAATTGTGTTGAGAAGTGTTGAGTAACCGGCAAAATACCAGAAGTGGCGCATTCTGTGGACGAGAATCTATGAAACGCATAATCAGACCGTTTTCCAAGGCTGCTTGATATATTAAACCTATTTAAAATCATAATAAAGCATAATGCTATTGTGAATTTACAACCGCTACGATTCAATTAAATAAATGCGATGCAGGTTTAATATATACGCTAAAATTGTAGTTTACGTATGTGTACCTCAGAGCGACTACGTTCATAGTAAGTGCTGCTCCACACGAACTGTTATCATTTACATGTGTGGAGCATCTCAAACTTCATCTCTGCATATTGTTGTAAGTTTCAGTTTATTATAATGTTAATCTGGAAATGCCATTTCATCACATTTGTAAGGTGAGAATACATTAGTATCTTTCTTAATATGCTAACTGTTCATTACAATTTCAAAATAAAAGTTCAAACTTACTCTAAGATTACACGTTTTGATGTCCACGTATTTAAGAAATCGCACTGTTTGTAGCATTTCTGTTGTAAAGAAATGGCCAAATATTAAAGACTAAGTGGGCATGTGACTTGTGACATGTGAAATGTTTAGTCAATAATAAACAAGGATTACATTGCCTAGTAAAATGTAAAAAACAATCATCAGGCCATTGGCACCCTCTGCAGTCATTTGTTATAATGTGTAATGTACGTTAGCTCTATTGTTTGTTATACATTATGTATTTTAACAATTTTGGTCATTAAAACCGTATTACTTGTTTTTGATACTTTATATGAACAATTATTGCCTCATTGCTATTATATATGTATTTTAAGTCATTTTAAAGGCTATTGTTCACTTGGGTCTATTTTTATTACTACAAAAAAAAAAAATTGTAATCATCTAATTACTCAATTAATTGTCAGAATAGTCGACCAGTTACTCGATTACCAAAATAATCGCTAGTGACAGCCCTAGTCTAAAGGCAGGTGTTGGAGACGTTTGAATTGTTCATAATCTAATGTTGTCATTATTTAGCTAGAGTGCACCGACACAAATTCAATATATCTAGTGAAAACAAATAAAAGCATTAGAACAGTGCTTCTTAGGAAATTGCAGTACTTACTCAATACACACTTTGGAGCTTTGGTGTTATATGTAACGACTAGCGTGTTTTTATTTCTGGTAAATGTTGTGTTTGGTCTTTTGTTGTGGTGCTGTGTGCCTGCAGGTTGGGATCTCACCTGAGCCCCTCACGTACTGAGTGCTACATCACCTCAGATATGTTCTATGTTGAGGTGCATTTGGATAAAGCAGGAAAACTTGTGGACGTCAAAGTGGCCCACCATGGTGAAAACCCTGTGGTGAGAGGAAGACTTATGTGGTTATTGTGGATAGCATAATAAAGTGTCTTTGCTCTGTGATCTTACTTTTTTTTTTTTTTTTTTTTTTTTTTTTTTTCTTTTTCTTTTTCTTTTTCCCCTTCCCCATTTTCATGTAGAGTTGTCCTGAGCTGATACAGCATTTAAGGTAAGTTGAGGGAAAGTAAATCTGCAAAGTGAAATATGCTCAGGCATGTTTAGTTTACCTCTGCTTAGGGACTCAAAAAAACTTTGTGTCTCTAATTTATGTCCCCCAGTCAAATACACTGGACGTCAAAACACGTATACTAGGGCTGAAACGATTCCTCAAGTAACTTGAGTAAAAAAATCATCAAGGCAAATTATTTGCTTCGAGGCTTCGTTTAGTCCATTTACTATAACTACACACGGAACACTGTGTTTCCCCATGGACCATTATTACTGAAGCACAAACCGATAAACGCTGGACATATTTAAGACTGTAAGTTAATGGTGGATAGTTATGATGTCCCTAAGTTAGCTATGTTTTGTGAAAGACTAAGTGCCATTTATGTTGCTTGTCTCATTCTCTCTCTGTGACACACAAAGTTAGAAAGTCAGTATCAAATGAAGAGTGCCTCAGCATGATTACAAATGTGATACTGATTTAATGCAACAGTTCATCAATAAACAAGAAGTTAATATTAAGAGACTTACATTTTAGACAGCATATTGCCTGTTTTTGCTCTATTCGCCAACAAATAACCATTCCAAACACAGCCACAGCACTGTTTTGCATCTTTGAACAACATGACTTTTTTGTTCTTGAATCACGTGTTAAATGATTCAGTCCATGGCAATGACTCACTTACTTAACAGTGACTTGCTGACACTAACTGGCGGTATTGATTTGAAGTATCTTCATTTTAAAAATTCATGTAAATATCAGTATTTAGTGTTTTGTTTAAAATAAAAAATATTATTTATGCATTTGTAACTGCAAGTTAAATGCATTCATGTCCCTCTGAGCTGAATTAAATAGTGGGTAAATAAGCCTACATCTAAATGCCTCAATTTCTTGATTTATGCATTCTTTTTAGGTTGTAATGTTTACCATTTTCTAAAGTAATGTGAAATTGTTTTTAGTATTTTTAGTAATTTTATATATATAACAATTTCACATTACTTTAAAAAATGGTAAACATTAGAACCTAAAAAGAATGCATAAATCAAGAAATTGAGGCATTTAGATGTAGGCTTATTTACCCACTATTTAATTCAGCTCAGAGGGACATGAATGCATTTAATTATATATATATATATATATATATATATATATATATATATATATATATATATATATATATATATATATATATATATATATATATATATATATATATGAAGAGTTTAGATGCAAAACCAGCTAAAAGCCATCTCGGTCAAAAATGAGATAATGATACTGAGTGAATGCTCCTGACACACATTATACATCCATCAAATACTTTTACTTCAAACTCGCTAATATATCAGCCTCAGCCCAATCAGAAGTACCGGTACTTACATAGAAACCTATACATCTGTGCCTGATAAAAATGCATTTTTTTTAAAGAAAGCCGTCAAGTGGATTTAGCTGGTTTTGCATCTGAACTCTTCATGTATATATATATATATATATATATATATATATATATATTTTAATACCAGCAGCTGACATGGCACCCCAGACCATCACTGACTGTGGGTACTTGACACTGGACTTCAGGCATTTTGGCATTTCCCTCTCCCCAGTCTTCCTCCAGACTCTGGCACCTTGATTTCCGAATGACATGCAAAATTTGCTTTCATCCGAAAAAAGTACTTTGGACCACTGAGCAACAGTCCAGTGCTGCTTCTCTGTAGCCCAGGTCAGGCGCTTCTGCCGCTGTTTCTGGTTCAAAAGTGGCTTGACCTGGGGAATGCGGCACCTGTAGCCCATTTCCTGCACACGCCTGTACACGGTGGCTCTGGATGTTTCTACTCCAGACTCAGTCCACTGCTTCCACAGGTCCCCCAAGGTCTGGAATCAGTCCTTCTCCACAATCTTCCTCAGGGTCCGGTCACCTCTTCTCGTTGTGCAGCATTTTCTGCCACACTTTTTCCTTCCCACAGACTTCCCACTGAGGTGCCTTGATACAGCACTCTGGGAACAGCCTATTCGTTCAGAAATTTCTTTCTGTGTCTTACCCTCTTGCTTGAGGGTGTCAATGATGGCCTTCTGGACAGCAGTCAGGTCGGCAGTCTTACCCATGATTGCGGTTTTGAGTAATGAACCAGGCTGGGAGTTTTTAAAAGCCTCAGGAATCTTTTGCAGGTGTTTAGAGTTAATTAGTTGATTCAGATGATTAGGTTAATAGCTCGTTTAGAGAACCTTTTCATGATATGCTAATTTTTTGAGATAGGAATTTTGGGTTTTCATGAGCTGTATGCCAAAATCATCAATATTAAAACAATAAAAGGCTTGAACTACTTCAGTTGTGTGTAATGAATCTAAAATATATGAAAGTCTAATGTTTATTAGTACATTACAGAAAATAATGAACTTTATCACAATATGCTAATTTTTTGAGAAGGACCTGTATATGTATTTTGAAGGTAATTTTGCCAAAAAAAAAAAAATGCATTAAGTGGGTTTAGTTTTCATGGTTATGAATGTATGCAATTTCAGCAATAAAAATATTACTTTTTCTAAAAAGGAAACAAATTAGTTGTTTATTTTAAGAAGCCTACCTTATTTTCTCTTGTATATTTAGTATTGCTCTTTAATAAAGAAAAATGACTTCTTACTCGATTAATTGATAGAATAATCATATAGATTATACGTATACCTTAGAATAAACTTATACCTTTTAACACAAACACACCAGCCTTGTTGTAATAGACATTTACAACAATTTACTGATTATGGATAATATAGAAAGCTTTCTGTCATTTGACAGATAAAAAAATAGGTTTCCCAGGTTTACTTACATATGGGGTTGATTTGAATCTGAGAACTTTCTTATGCCACTGAGTACATATTCTACTTAGAAACAGCCCAAGCTTGTTATTTTTAAAGTGTCTAAAGGAAACAAACAAACAAAAAAAAAAAGTGTAACTGTAATGCAATCACCAAAACTGAACCTGCATCCTGCTTTATACTAACCCTCATAAAGTCATCTATTAGCCTATCAGATTCTAGAATTCAGTTTTTGTATTTTATGATACCAACAATTGTGAAGTTGTCACTGGACAAGTATTAAATGTATTAAACATTTACATTTTAATTAATTAATTTATTTATTTTTTATTTTACAGAGACAAAAATTTTGATGAGTTTTCCAAACACCTGAAGGGTCTGGTCAATCTGTACAAGCTTCCTGGAGACAAGTGTGGTTTCCCTTTTTTTGTTTTATTTATAAAATCAAATTCTTCCAGTTCCTGTTACTGTTTGCATTTTAATTTTTTTTTCTGTTCATTTTGTTCAACAGCAAATTAAAGACAAAGATGTACTTAGCACTTCAGTCTCTGGAGTTAGACCTCACCAAGATGATGCATATGTTCAGGTACATACATTTTTTTTTCTTTGTCAAGAAAAAAATTCCCTAGTCTTATACAGGGGCAAAAAGTACCATTTTGGACATGGTACTACTATAATTATATGTTATGGTATTACTGTATTATTTCGTATCGTCTGGTACATAAATGTGGTAATTAGTAACCCTTTATCTGCAGAAATGGTGCTGATTCTTGTGCTAAGGATGGGTTTTGGTTGCAAACTGTTCTCAAAAGGCAAAATTTTAACTTGTAAGTTAAAAACAAAGCAATGACATAATTATAACATGGCATGTGAAAACTTGTTCACAAATAAGTAATAATAAACTGCTTTTTCAACCAACAAAATCTAAAAAAAAAAAAAAAAACATTTACAGTATACAGTGGCAAGAGTAATTTTGTGGAAATATCTGTATTTCTGCATTGATTAGACAAGTAAAATATGGTCTGAAGTTAAACTCAATTATAGACAAGCACAATGTAACTATACTAGTTGCACATAAACAGTTGAGTAGTTATTCACAGTCATTAACTGCTGTGCTGCTATTCCCATGTAAAATCTGTGATGTTCTAATGTAGGGATGCACTGTTGTATCGGCTGCAGATATTTTTTTTTTTATTAGGGATGACATTTTTCCAGTACTTGCCTGATACGATACTTTTATTTTTGGTACTTGTCGATACAGAGTACCGATATTTTTACATTTACCAATAATTTTTTTTAAATATTCGGTACAGAAACCAAATAATGTTGGTTAACTTCATTTATCAAATAAATACAGTCAAACTTCACATTTTTTTCAGACATTGGCATATCGGAAATAGCATGAAAAAGGCAGATACCGATACCAGTTTATTAATTAGCATGGAGACAATGAGTTGCATGTCTGTTGCATAATCCAATGTTTTTCTCTCGGCAAAATAATTAAATACTTGCCAAAACAAAATAAAATGTACAGTATATGTGAAGTGTCCATGCTCAGCTGTAAATTCATTATAGGTAAGTCACAATGGCAATTCCCTGGCATTTTACACGAGGATATGTCACAAAACTGCCAAGCATTAGGCCTGCATTTAAGTGAAAATGAATGGCAGGTAATATGCAGCTTTTTTGTGTTTCGAAACCTGCAAAAATGGCAGGATAGTGTAGAACATGGATTCACATCACACACCTGCAGCGCTTCTGTGAGCAGAGAAAACACGGAATATATTCTTTCTTAAGTGATTAACAGATTAACAAAACAACATAAATTGTGCTGAGTTTCATGGTAACGTGCTCCCAAGTTCACGGGAGATGATAGAAAGCTGTTTTCTTTATTTTGCAAAAGCTGTACAATTTTGAATGATGTTTTGCTTCTGTCTGTATGACCAAACAGCATTGGTATGACCATAAATTAGGAATAACAGTTGCAGTGATCGTGTTCTATTGCTGAATATAAATAGTCTGTAGTACAGTCTGTGCTGTTCAGCGTGACCAGCGCCTCACTGCTGATATAGCCTATGTGAATAATGATGTTATACGTTGATAATGCAAGTGAAGAACAAAGCCTATAACCTAGTTGACATAATTAACAATATTTTAGCATTCAGATATGTCACAAATATGGAAACATTTGGATTTTGTAGAATGAGAGCGGTCGGTTACAGTTTCACTTTTAAATTAGTTTGTTTTGGCTTGACATTTATATTTAGCCTAAATAGGCTACAACTTTAGAGGATTTGTTGTGGAGAGAAGGAAACTAAAATAGCATAATTGTGTTTGTGATGTTTGTAAACACTTTGCTTTATTTACCGGTATTTTAGCCTACATGATTTCTTAATGTAATAATAAAATGTGATATACAGCCTACTAATTCAGGCAGTTTTTTCTCTCTAAATAATTACTTTTTAATCCATACTACAAAACTTTTTAAATACCTAGAAAAAAATATTTTGTCTTTAAAGCGTTGACAGTTTTTTTTTTTTTGTTTTTTTTTCTCGTTGAAAACATTTGGTCAAAATCTAAAAAAGATATAATTTCTTTATGATTAAAGAAAAAGATGTATTTTATCATCATTATTACTAATATTATTAATTATTAATAAAGTTATTAACTGGTATTTTTGCTGCTCTAAGTGAACTGATGGACCCCCCCGCTCTTTTAAAGCCCTACTTTATGCAATTAACCAATATCGGTATTGGTATCGGCCAATAGTTGTTTGTTAAAATCAGTATCGGCCCAAAAAAAAAAAAAAATTTTTTTATTAATGTAAAGAATACATGAAATACACATACAAATTAACAAAGACAAGACAACATAAAGCAAGCTGATCACAAAAAAACACAGAGCTCACATTTATATATAGGTTGGGAGTGATGAGTATTGTGGATGTTTAGAGTATTTCCTTCCTCCTTCCCTACTTCTCCCCCTTTTCCCAATAATAATAATAACAATAATAATAATGATAATAATAATAATGATAATGATAATGATAATAATGATGATGATAATAATAATAATAATAAAAAAATTTTTTGCCCACTGCCAAGGATTTACAAGTATATCCACATATAAACCCTAGGGAGAGGCAGGAACCCGATCTGCAGACACATCTCCATCCAACACACATCCCTAACACACCTGCCTGAGGATTTAAGATTCTTTCCCTTCCTTCCCTTTCTACTTCTCCCTTTTTGAAGTTGAAGGAGAAAATAAGATGGGAGTTTTTCGACATACCCTAACCGGAGTACATATGCACATTGCAGAGCTAGACAAAACGATCATTTGAGGTTAAAAAGTATACAATTTATAATTTTATTTATTTTATTTTTATTTTTTTGAGAATAACTGATCGTCAGCTACTTATGTCAAGTTAGTTTACATGATCATCTACAGTAGCTAGTTTTCGGCTATATATATATATATATATATATATATATATATATATATATATATATATAGGCTAATAATGTTTTTGTTTATAATGAATTTATAAGTTAATTTTTGCCACTGTATGACTTGATTGACATTTGTGAATATTTTCATTTTAAACATACAGCGGAAATAAGGTGACTTCAATCTACAAATCTTACAAAGCTTTGAGAACATAATTATACATTCAAAGTAGTCTGATCAGTGATTCAGCATGTTTATGCCGTTGTGACATGCTTTTGATGCAGTGGTCAGAAGTTACTTCAGTATGTAACGAAATGAATGAATAACGTCATTTTATTTTAGATATTTTAGATAAAGTGGCTTCAGCAGCTGTGCAGTCAGGCATACTCTACATATAGCAATATAATTGTTTTGTGCGAGTACTGACTTATGATGTTTATGATTTTTTGTTAAAGACCAGCATCTTTCAGAGGCCAGTGTGCAGCCAGTTTTTGCTGCCTTTTCTGCACTCCAAACATGCAGAATGGTTTTAGACTGGTCACCAGTTCTGTATCTGTGTTGACATTTAATACCATAGTGTATATCTGAAAATCACTGTAATTTTTTTTGAAAGGGTATAATTACTCAATTTCTACCATAGGATAGCCACTAATACCAACACTGTGGAGACAATACTTCATGGTAGTGTGGGTCTGTTGACTGCAAGGAGCGGTGGTCATCTAGTATCTCTACAGTGTTATGTTTCTCCAAATGACATATTCGAGGAGGGAACAGGAGCTCAACTGAACTACACTGATGTCAATAGTAAGAAAACTTTGTCAACAAAAACAGTTCAATTGAAGATTTACTTTTAAAAAAATGTAGTTTTTATTATTAAAGGACATTGATTACTATTTTCTTTTGTATTCCGCAGTTCCCCGTACTTTAGGTGTGAGTGTGTCTGTGACTGTCGAGGGCACCACGTCGGTTTACAAGCTACCCATCGCTCCGCTTATAACAGGATCACATCCAGTCGACAACAAAGGGTCAGATTTACAAAGAATTAAAGTTCAACTAAAAATTTAATCTTGGCGTGTCTACTAATCTAATCTGGCGTAAACTCTTCCATGGAAGAGCATAATTTTCACACAGCATATTTGACCAGGGGCCTATGTGAATTGTGCATTTTATCCTAAGCAATCTGAAGTTATTTGATAGCTTTGCATGAGAATATGTACTGGTGGTTCAAATGGTTTTGTTAATGATTTATTACCTATTTATCTAAGTCTTCATTCTTTTAAGATGTTTTTCCCCCCTCTAGGACTCCATCATTTTCTTCTGTAACAAACTCAAACTGTGTAGATTTACCAGCATGTTTCTTCCTGAAGATGAATCGCTTGATGCCATTCTCTTTATCGTATATTAAAAAAATGAGCAGTACTACAGGTATGTGTGCAGTCCTGTTTGAAACCCTAGGTGTAGAATTGATCTGAAGTTAGATGTTTTGAAAGGAAACTTAGATGACTTTAGTTGACTACTACATCATTGTAGTTATTATTATGTTAATATACTTCTGCTATTAAATTGTCTAAATGACAAAATGAAAACCATTAAGTATATCAAAGTTTTTTTTTTTAATAGTTATATAAGTTAATGTAAGCTTTGCGTGTGTTTATATAAGACACGTGAAGTTAGTTCTGCTTCACCAATTTTTTTTTTTCCCCGTCTTTTTAGGCATCTCTGTTTTTGAGACAATGCCCCCCCTGTCCCCACTATATGATCTCATCATTAAGAGCCAACTGCATGAGGAGGGAGAGGCCAGTCCTCCTGCCTTGGCCCAATCAATGCGTTTTTATGCAGTGAGTATTAGACATTAGACACCATTATTCAAGTTTTTCTTTTGTAATGTCTTGGTTCATCTCTTTCTCTTTCTCTCTCTCTCTCTCTCTCTCTATATATATATATATATATATATATATATCTCTGTCTCTCGATAGATAGATGGATAGATGTGTTTTTATTTAGTTTTTAAATAGTGTCTGTATTGACATGATATTTTTAGACCAGGTCAAACTAAATTTTTTGTGAGTTGGGTAAGCAAAGTTCATGTCCATATGTGTTTGTTAGCTACCCATGCATTTTGAACAGAATATGATTCCTCTATTGTATAAATAACAAACCACAGTCTATTAATACAGTATATCATTATGACTATGTCCATCTGATTCTTTGAATGCATTGCCTTTCTGTCTGATTAGTCTTTACCAGGACAACAACATTGCTATTTCCTAAATGGTGATGCTCCAGTGCAGGATGGGAGGACTCTTCAAGGAGCTTATGTTTCCAAGATTCCCTTCAGGCATCCTGCTCAGGTGCCTGCTCTTCTCGACATTATAAGACACCAGGCTGCTTACAACACGCTGATTGGTAGCTGCGTCAAAAAAACTTACATTAAAGAAGGTGGGTTGGTAGATTAGTAAAAATGCTTTTGCCAGTACTTGATGGAACATTTGGATGTACTGAAAATGTACCTAAAGAGGAAGATATGATTGCGTTGCAAAATGATTGCATTTGATTGCATAAGCAATTAATTGTTGTGGCAGTTAATTATTTAATATTATTTGGTACTTTTTCTCTAGTATTAGCAGTAGCAACAAAAATACTTTGTACCTTTAGAAGACTGCAGAAAGCGTACTAGAAAAACAAAAAAAGATCAAGCTGTGACCATCCCTACACTTAAACAATGCTCATCATTTCATATTTTTAGCAGATACTCCTGGACTGCTGCAGTTTGAAGTGTGCCCACTAACTGACTCAAGCTTTAGTGTATCTTTTCAACACCCTGTAAATGAATCACTTGTCTGTGGTAAGGAAACCACACTTTACATTTAAATGTTGTTCCACAGCAGGGGCTTTCAGTCTTTGTTCTGGAGGCCCCTCAGCCCTGTACATTTTGCATGCCTCCCTCATCTAACTCACCTTATTCATCTCATCAGCTCATTAGTAGAGACTGCAAGACTTGAATTGGGTGTGTCCAATATGGGAAACATACAAAATGTGCAGTGCTAGGGGACCTCTAAGATAGGGTTGAAAACCCCTGTTCTGCAGTATGAACTAGCTAAGTGTTTGCCTGATCTGATGTCTAATTCAGTTTGTTTTTGCTCTCAGTGGTGATGGAGGTGATTGACTCGAGACAGGTAGCCTGTAAGCTCTATAAGGGTTTATCAGATGCTTTGATCTGCACTGATGACTTCATTACCAAAGTAGTCCAGAGGTAGGTGGCAGATGCTTATCTTGAACACTTTTTGCATTTGTGCTCCTCATACATGCTTGTAAACATATAAGTGTAAGCAAAATAATAAATTATTGATATACAGTGGCAGGAAAACTGTTTGAAAGCAATTAAGTTGTCCTTAGGGGCTGAAAAAAATGTTCACCAGGGTCTGTGTACTTGTGAAATTAAAAAATTAAGATTAGAACTATACACATTTAAAACAAAATATTCAATTCTTTTCCAAATTTTTGTTTATGGCCTCTTGACTAAATGGTCTAAAAAGGCACAATGTAGTATTGAAAAAAATGTAGCATCTATATTTTCACTGCCAAAATTAAACACATGGAAATAATTTAGCTCCCATCTTTGTTCTATACTTTTAAGTAAGAACATAAAGCTACATCCTTTTGGAGCCTTACAGAGATAAAATGGATGACTTTATTTTGAAGACCCCTTGTGGTGAAAATCAAGTTTTTAACGTTGTTAACATGACTGGTGTTTTAATATGCTTAAAGACAAACCAGTCAACACTAATTTATTTACACCACAAGACAAATCAAGTCAAGTCAACACTATTTCTGAGCCAAAGACAGTTTCAAAAGCATAGTTATCACAAACACCTAACCAATCCTGTTTACTTGCGGGGTGGTGCTTTTCTTATTATTATTTTCAGGTTTTTGTGTTCAGTGTGCTCTTGCAGCAGTGAGCACTGTAACCAATCACAGACTTATATGTTGATTTCATGAACACAGTGGCCAATTAGAAGTGTTTAAGCATCATAGTCCTCTTATCTCTCAAAACAAGTTTTGTTCAGTACTCAGTTCTGCTTGCTCGCGAGTCCTCTCATCATAACGAAGTGTAGACGTGATGCAGTTAAGAGATGAATTGTGCAGTGTAGGTCTTCATTGTGAGATCGCGATGAACAGCTTGAGTGACTAAAATTATTGGTGGGGCAGGATGAATCTTGACGAGTTGGCAGACTAAATCCTAAAGTGTCGTCTTGGTAAGGATCCTGTATAAATTATGCATGCTGTGCATTCTGTGCTTCAAGGAATGGTGCTTGTATCTAAGATATCGGTGGGGCAGTTCCAGAACAGGTCTAAGGTCGATTCAGGCACATCTGTTTCTGTATGTATATGTGAGGCTCTCTGAAATAATGGAGTCTTCATGCCTCTTCAGCTGTGGTCATTCTCTGGAGACAGTTGTCAACCTAGAAACTCTTTAGTATAGTGAAGAATAATCACCTAGCTCTGTACTGTCAGGAACATGCTTTGTTAGCTGGGTTTTTTTTTTTTTTTTGGCAAACTCTGAGAATCTAATCACATCCGAATACCTGTGATTTAAACAATTTTTTTTTTACTTTCCTTATTTTCCTTATTTTTTCCTTTTTCTGATATTTTGTTTCCTTGTTTGTTTTGGCCAGTGTGAATACCATAGACGCTTTAACTACCGCGCACATTTTGCTACTGCCTTTCATTTTGCCTGCTCATCAATATTAAATAAAGTAATAAAATCAAGAGCCAGATCACATAAACTATTAAGACTGGCTACAATAATAGCAACGTCAGGTTCCTTTCTGTATAGTCACCTTCTTTTCTGCACTATAGTTAATGTTATAGTTTAAAACTATATGCAGTGCATGCATACAGAGCACGAGATCTCTACGATGCCCAGATGTACAATACAGACCTTCCCACCTCTGTAATAAACATGAAGATGTTAGTCCTGTCCAAATCTGTGCTTGTAATCACGGATGTTGGGTGATAAGACCTGTAACTTAAACGTTGTTCAGAAAATTAGTCCCATCTGAATAGGTCTATAGCCACCAAATGCTCTCTGAATCATATAGGAAAGCATCGAGAACACCCAAAAGTTTAAACAAGCTCTACTTTATGCAGATGTCACGTGAAAAATGTGAAGTAGGTAGTGACATCTGTAACAAATGTTTAAAATGTGCTATTTCTGCAGTTTTAAGTGCTTTAATCATACTGTTTACACTAGGGATGCAAAAATACAGTTAGTCCACGGTTCAATATGTACCTTGGTTTTTAACCACGGTTTTCAGTTCGGTTCTGATATCTTGCCACTTCAGTGTGCTTTTTTGCAACAAAATACTCCTGTAAACCTGTGTACACTGGGAAAAGTGTGGTTTAGTATATGTCTACTTAATTTTTCTTTTGAGAGTGGTATTATTTTTTCGTTTTTTACACAAAATAGAATGGAATTCATTAATACTGGACGCTAGAGGGCACCCTCGTGCAGAAAATCCAAATATGTGTCAAAGAAGTATCACTGATGACATTCCGTTTCAGTTTCTCTAATGTGGATAAAGGCATGGCTATTGATCTAACTCAGTGGTTCTCAACCTTTTTTGGGCCAGCGCCCCCCTACCCATTATCCAGGTCCCTCACCACCCCCCATCAAATAAATCGTAGTCTAATTGTCCTCACTGAATATTAAAGTTGATTATTATTATTTTGTGTTTATAATGAGGACTGTAATTCAAATGTATGGGGTCATTGTGATTTTTAGGAAATTACTTTATTTCAAGGATGCATTGAATTGATCAAAAAAGACAGTGAAGTACTTTTTTACAGTAAATTATTTTAAAATAAGTGTAATAACCTTAATTTACAGAGTTTTTAAGCATGTTGGTGGTTTTCATTGCTACAGCTTCAGTGTTGTTGAGATGCAGATATATCTTGTTGCCCCAAATTTAAAAAGACTAAAAAAAATGACATAGTGGACATTATTTTGGTGAGTAAATACCACATTTACACATGCAAATGGAATATTTCATAGATTTTGTGAGAATATTTCGAAGTTTACTAAAAAAAAAAAAAAAAAACTAAGTACAACCCTAATTCTAGAAAAGTTGGGACATTTTGTAAAATGATAAAATCTGTGATTTGTTAATTCTATTTAACTTTTATTTGATTGACAAAGTACAAAGAAAAGATTTCCAAAGTTTTCACTGACCAACTTAAATGTATTTTGTAAATATAAACATATTTATTTATAAAATATGTATTTATTTATTTATTTATTTGAAGTATGTATCGTACTCCAAAAAAGTTGGGACAGAGGCAAAATAAAAGTGAAAAGGTTATAGAATAACCAAATAAACTGCTTTGAAACACAGCAAGCAGGTGAATTGGTAATGGGTGAGGGTATCATGTTTGGCTATAAATGGAGCTTCTCAGTCTTCACAAGCAAAGCTGGATCACGGCTCAAAATTTGTTTATATTAACAAAATAAAGTTGGCCAGTGAAAACAATGGATTTTTTCTTTGTACTTACATCAATTAAATAAAGGCTAAAGAGAACAAATGGCATATTCTTAATTTTGTGGCATTTCACAAAATGCCTCAACTTTTAATTGGGGTTGTAGAAAGATGGGAAACATATGCTCCTCATTTTCAAAACAGTGACTATTTTAGTGTTGTCCTGATTTATATATTTGTTAGTCAATTAAATTTCAAATCTTGCTTTTTTGTCAGTGGGTTGTGCCAGCTATAATAATAAGAAGAAGTGTTAAGCAACAATAAGCATAATTTTTGTTGCTTAACAAAAGGAGACGAGAGTGATACTGTGTCCCAGGATCAAAATATCATGCAACGTGAATGTGATACTCTGGCTAGGCACTTTGCTTCTGTGTGGAACTATGCGAGCCACATTTCCCTGTCTGAGGAAGAAGTTACCTGCAAGTTGTTAAATTGTAGTGTACCTCCTCTGAGTATTGGACAAGTTAAGACTAGACTTCGTAAAGTGAATGCATCCAAGGCTGCTGGTTCCGACTGCGTTCCACCTTGGGTGCTAAAGACTTTTTATGAAGAGTTGGCACCTGTGTTATGTGATATTTTCAATACATGTATCCAGCATAACATTTTTCCAAAACAATGGAAGGAAGCGATAGTCAAAGCTGTTCCTAAAAAAGCAAAGCCTAGTTTTCCAGCAGACTACCGTCAGATCTCATTACACAGCTGTGTTGGGAAAGTGTATGAAGGAATCCTCAGAGATGCCATTCTGGAGGATATAGCTACAAAGATTGAACCATCACAACACGGCTTTATGAGGAACAGATCAACTGATACTGCCTTGATTCAAATTCTGCAGCACTGGCACGAAGCACTCAACAGCTCCCCCAAAATGGACATACATGCTGTTTTTGTTGACTTTACTCGAGCTTTTGACACAATTAAACATTGTCAACTGCTACTATCTTTAGCTGATCTGCATGTAAGACGACCCCTTTGGCTCATTGTAAAGAGTTATCTGAATAACCGAGAGCAGAGGGTGATGGGGGCTCTTGTGTGTCAAGCTCCTTTCCGGTTCCAGCTGGTGTTCCCCAAGGGGGACTTTTATCCCCTCTGCTATTTGTTGTATGTATAAATAGTCTGGATTCGTAATTGCCACCTTCGGTAATACCTGTGAAATACGCGGATGATCTAACAATCACAGAGCTCCTAATGGGATCTTCACCTGGACTCACTCAGAAGGCCTTAGATTCTGTAGTGGAATGGGGACAAGAATTTACATTAGTGGTGAATGGAGCTAAGACTGTGGATATGGTAATTAGTGCCAGGAGAGAGGACAACATTCCGTCCCCTCCCTCTCCTACTATCTCAGGACATGCAATTAGTGGAGTTTCCACCTTTAAATTGCTTGGAGTCCAAATATCCTCTGACTTGTCATGGGATGCCCACGTTAAGTACGTGATTTCGAAGGTGCGTCCCAGAATATATTACCTTTGCGCTGCAAAAAGAGCGGGTCTCCCTTGTGATGTCTTATTGCAAGTATACTTGACTTTTATACGGCCAATTCTTGAGTATGCCAGCCCAGTATGGGGTGGTCTATCTAAAGGTCTCTCTGAGGAGTTAGAGAGGATCCAAAAGCGATGCTGTCGGATAATAGGCCTCCCCACATCAACTCTTCCAGCACTGAGTGAGAGGCGTGAGGAAGCCACCATACGCACTTTTACTAAAATACTCAAGGACAGTTCATCACCACTGCATTGCTTCCTACCTATGGCTTCAACACATACTTATTCCCTCCGGCGGCGCAAGATATTTGTACCTAGGAGTAACACTAAACGTCATGAACTTTATTTTATTCCCCGTGCTCTAAAATTAGTGTGTAGATAACTTACAGGTCTTTGATTAGGTTACCTTTTGTGTGATTCTGCGTTATTTATATAGATGTATATGCCGTTTTATCCGTTTGTATTTTAGCTATTTTTTTTTGGAGTATGTGTATGTTTGACACATTTCAGGGTTTTGTGTACGCAATATCGTGTCATGTCAAACTTTGAATAAAACAAACAAACAATTTCTGAAAGATCATGTGACACTGAAAGCTGTAGTAATATACTATAGCTTAGCATGAGAAGAAAACACATTTTAAAATATATTCAAATAGAATTTTTTTTTTTTTTTTTCAAATGGTAGATTTACTGTTTTTACTGTAGGCTGTTTTTTTTTTAAACAAACAAATGCATTCTTTTTTATGAACCCATTAACAAATCATACTGACCTTTTTTAATTGTAGTGTATATTATAGGCTATATTTTATTTATAATATATAGGCCCGTTTTGAAAGCATGTATCTTAACCCCCAAAACAGTCATTGAATGGCACATGACATTCATCACATTTTTGATTTATCATATGAAGTATCATTATCATTAGAAGCAAAAAAAGGAGCAAAAACATGGATATAAATTAGGCTGTATTTGTGAGCTTTTAATAAACTCTTTAGAAATTCGGTATTCAAACCAACCGCAGCCAATCAGCAAACAAAAAGTATTAATATTAATTTTTCTAAACAAGAAAAAACATCTCTTGCTTCATCGTGTCTAAATGCTTGCTATTGTTTTGACGCAGCAGCTGTGCTACAGAAAGTCAAGCAAACACTAAAGTACTGAAGTCATTGTTGGGAAATGATACACTGTCAGGTCTAGCAGCGGGAGTATTGGTGTAAACTAGCAGCGAACACCACTACTACACAGGCCGCGAACAGTGCGACACGTTGTGTTAAAGCACATAAGCATAATCTTAAACGAGCATAATCTGTCGTTCAATAACAACTGAGCGCCAGCGCTACAGTAAACGGATGCCGCGTTCTGTTTCTGCCTGCGGGATTCCACGTGCCTGTGCTACCGACAAGTTGATATAGAAAGTGTGTTTTGATGTATCCAGTGTAGAGACCGCGTTAGGATGTGGCAGACCATTTTCTTGCAAGTTTCAGCTCATACATCTTTGGTGTAAACTCGTCTTGACCAAACGCCCCCCAGGAACAGCTCAACGCCCCCCTTTCAAAAATATTGCTTCCAGCGCCCCCCGATGCTGTCCGAACGCCCCTTTTCGGCTGTTGGCGCTGACACTACAGCTTTCTGATTAAGCTCTAATTGGTTTTCTTTTGTATTATGTTTTAAATTCTAACTCGAAATATTGGAAAGGAAATATAAGGAAATATTGTATCGAACTCAAAATATTGCATTTCCTTTTTTTATTTTTTTCTATATTGCACAGCCCTAGTGTCCAGTTCCAAAAGTTTTGCTAGTTTCTCATCAACTTTGCCTGCTAGGATAACACTGATGGAAAAAAAGATCTTCTGAAGATCAAGCAGGCAAACTGGATCGATTGGTGGTGTTATGTAAGGTTGGTCGGCACCAGTCAGCCGGAGTGGGTGAACTTTCTCAGTAGGTGGAAAAGTGGTTATACTTGTTCACAAATGCCTTCATAGGGTATTGACTGTTGTGCCAGTATTAGAGGCTCAGCAGTAAAGACTTGATTTGTTGGGCTGCATGTGCCACTGCATGTGTACTGAATGAAACTTTTCAAACTGAATGGACCTTGCAGTTTTGTTATTTAAATGCATTGTTCTTAGGTAGAGATCGACCGATATATCAATTTACCAATATTTTTCTAGATATTTAAGCATTTTACCATAATCGGTTATCGGTTTTGTAATATCGGGTTCACCGATAAACGCCACGATCTTGTGGGTGTTTTGAGAATTGGGTGCATGCAGCATGCCTGAGGGGAGACTCAACAATGGCGTGCAAAGGTAAAGCATAGCCTACTTTCTTGCTTTGCTGTAATTAGTCAACTTTATTTAATATAACAGCCATTAATGCTCATATTAGATGTGATACATAAATGCCTCATATGTAACTAGTTTATGCAGCTTGGCTCTAAGAAATGGAGACAAACTTACAGTCATGTAAAATAATTCAAGTCCTCTGTCAATAAACATAACTTTGCCTGAATTAAATAATATAAAGCCATGAATGAGCACATGTTGGAAATGAAAGCGCTGAATTTAATTCTCTCTATTTTGTCTATATGCTCATCATTAGCCTCATGAAGTCGGAGTCACATAGGCTTAAACCCTCATAAGAAATAGCTCAAACTAACAGTCACGTAATAATCCTTGCCTTAAATAAAGTCTATCGGTATAGGCCTAAAAGAGTTAAAGTATAAAGCAATGTTAGTTTTAATGTTAAACTTGGATAAATGCGCTATTAGGCACATACCCAATTTGTGCGGAGAGTGCAAGCTAAAGCTGCTTACAGGACACGGAGGCGCCAGCGCGATCACTAATCACGTTTCTTTCAGTGGAAACAATTTAATTATTCCGTCATTTTTGCTCATAAAGGTAGAGTAATACGTCATTCGGAACTGTAAAGGGTCTACTTTTATTTGTGTGCGCTCACAATATCAACAAAACGGTGCCTTTATAAAATAATCATCAGCGCTTTCTGTTGTCTCAACAGGAGCTAATCTCCTTACTATTTTCCTCTCGACGCATTCATAATTACTTTTGCCGGTGCTAGAACGCAGATCTCTTCCTGTTCATTGAAGGCGCGCTCGCTGCTGATGCAGACACTAAATGCCTTCCGAGCCGGTCTCAAAAAAGCAAAAGTGAAGTCTCTCGTTGTTTCCACCAGCGGGGAATTTTTCATCACCATAAATTGCGGATGTCAAAAATATAAAAATAAGGAGAAGCCTAAAACAAACCCGAAGCCCGGCCCGCGTCTGAGCTATGACGTGACAGTTGTCCCGAAGCCCGGCCTTATAGGGACGTAAAAATGTTGGGCTGAAATGCAAGGCTCTACGTTCACTCACCGGCTTGATGCGCTGACCACTGCATGTAAGTTTTAACAAGATTCACTTGTTTAAAACACTCTCAATTATATCAACATTTACTATAGAACCATTATTTTTCTAATACGCCTCTAAATATATACAATATGGAAATTATTTATTATCTTTGCCAGCGATCACAGTTTGAGTATACTTTTATGCAAATGCATAGATAAACCGCGCTGTCAGCAGGCATTTTTAGAATAGAATTTCAGAATCTCCATTTGAAAAATTCTACATTCTACATTTATTCTGCTTATTAGTGTTGCAGCTGATGCGTAAATAAAATGTTTTTATTGTTGTAAAAGATAAAATTTAACATGAAAGACTGCTAATTTTCAACACTTTTTAAGATGACTTGAAGGAGGAAAAACCAAAGTGAAGTATGGACTTAATTCACTCAGTCACTGATTTACTTTATAACAGTAAATAAATATCGGTTCTGCATATCGGTTATCGGGAGAACATAATTATGCAAATAATCGGTAACGGTATCGGTAATAAAAAATCAATATCGGTCGATCACTGTTCTTAGGGATAATTCCTCCTCTACTTTCAGATTAAGGATCTGAGCTGCAGCAAATAAAAAACTTGCATGGATCACATAAGTATCCAAGGTGGTGTTCTTAAATATCAACATAACTCTTAAGACAGACACAGATAGGCCCTGTCCCAAATCTGTCTTGGTATAATGTTATGAAACTTGGAAGTGGTGAAGTATCTTTGACGGTCTTTTTATTGAGGTCATGGGATATTAGCATATGTTTACAATTGTTGCAGGATTTCTTCAGATTACACTGTGCAGCTTAAGCCGGGCTCACACTACAGGATTTTTAAAATCCTAACCGATTATGAAATCTGGTTGCAGCGCACACATAAGGAGAATCTTTGCAGATTATCTTCCCTGAAATCTTACACATGCACACACTACAAGATTTGAAAATTGTGGTGCATCACACACTACAAGATATTATTAAGATTATCATGATGGAGGGAGTGCCTCACGTGATCTTACACAACAGATAGTCATTTCAATAACTAATGTTTATTTTTGCGGTTGTGGTATGTTTCCAACATATTGTACAGACAGTGTTACTACAAAAACAAAAGAAGCAGTTTCCTCCATCTCCACTTTCCAATGGACCGTACAGCAGCTGTTTTGTGGCCGTGCATTGGCTGTTGTGAAATACTGATGTAATCATAGCCATGATCATCCCGATTTAAAATCCTGAATATCAAACATGTTTGATAAGATCGGGGTGGCCCCGATTTGTGTGAGAGCAGATAGGGAGGTGCAAGAACGTCTCACATTACCAAATAATCCGTGCCGAACATCAGGACCAATCAAGGTGCTCGACGATTTTTGCTCCAATTCTCGGGAGGGGAAAACCGGTGCAAAATCGTGCTAAAAATCCTGTAGTGTGAGCCCGGCTTAAGTGTGACCATCCACATTTCCATCTGCATTTGTTCATCTGACACTAAGGAAATTGAAAGGACAATAGGCTTTGCTTTTCATGTGGTTCTCTGTTGAAGTGGTAGTTTTAACAAGGTGTGCTTGATGAGGGACTGCCCACTCTACGCAGGATGGTAGCTGGCCTTGATCTTAAAGGGGTCACGTGAGTAAATTTAGCAGTTGTGAACTTCTGTGCGTTTGTTATGTAGAATGAATCCAAGCAGCATAAATGTCAAGACTGCTTACATTTTACTGTATGGTGTACAATATTCTAGATTTTTACAAATTTAACAGGTGTGCAGTATTATTTATATAATTGAATCATATATTAGCAAAATCAGCTTTATCTTTGCAGCGGTCATTGATTTAAAAAAAACAAAAAACAAAAAAACCCCACTAGTTTATTAAATATCTCCTGGCTGTTTGCCGGTGCTTTGCGGCAAGCTTTATGTGTGCGTTTGAGTGTGGAATAGGCTATGTATTATGTATCAGCATCCTTAAGTGGAGATGCTTTGGATCTTAGAAAGGCTATTGAGATAATTATATGAAAAGCCCAACCTCACAATTTGTTCGGATTGGTAACATGTTTATTAAGGTAGGAAGCTAACACTTTCGAAACCACATTTTTGAGACTGTGTTTGGTACGCTGCTGTTTTAAGGGTCATTCCAGCTGGAATCATCAAATTTTGGAAAAGTTCCCCACCTGACCCCCTCAGATTTGTGTGAAAAAAATCTATGTGATGGGTAATATTGGTAATATAAGCATATTGTTATTGATAAAATATTTTAAAAATTAGGATGGGGTTTTGCCTCATTTTTCTGTAATGATTTTTTTAAAACTCAGAGTTTCGTCACTGATCCTATTGTTCACTTTTGCTATTCAGCTTGGTATGGGCATTTCAACAGAATTTATTAATATTCCACTTATACAAAAAATACAAAATACAAAAAACGTACTTCCAGACATGAGTCACTTTAATAATGTATACCACCATACCACACAAATAAGTGTGTGACATAACAGTTACTGTAAGTTGTTCATGAAAGTGTCTGAATCCACAGTTTCATATTCTTTTATGACATAGCATCGTCCAGTGGAAGTAACTGGCACATCAATTTTCATTATGATGTGCTGGAGAGGCACCCAACAGACATCTTCCCTTTTTGGCCAAAAGTAGCCTCTAGCTGGGCCATGGGGATGCAAAAAAAGCACTTGAATGTCTTGCTCTGTGTCAGAGACGTCTCTGATGATACCAACCCACCATTGTCGGTCATACACACAAGTAACATATTGTCCTGGGGCCATATCTGTGATGTGAAGGCCTTGTTCAACTGGGTCAACCTCAAAGTTGACATGGAATCCTGGTGTTCCTGATACTCAACTGACCTCAAAATTGATCATTGTTGACTTATTGACTGATTTATTGATTGATGCTAGATCTCATACCACCTGAATATTATTATTTCTAATCAATACTGCCCTCCTTTCTCAATGAAAATGGATGTATTATTCACTGGATTGGGTGGAACATCAAGATTAGGTACTTATGTTGCATTCCATTGAATGTCGGTAGTCGGTGAATCCGAGTTAGTTCTCCCGATGTCCGTCGTAAATGCGTTCTATTGTAACAGCTGGCAAAAATATGGATGCCTATGGATAATTCCAACCGACTCGGTCTGCACTGAACCGGCCCGAGTGTGTGTTTCGGAACCCCAACTTAAGTGGCCGTTCCATTGCACTTTCCCGAGGTGGAGGTCGGATTTCCCCGAGTCCCAAGCACAGTGGAATGCTGCATTATAGCATTAATTTAGGCATATGAGTTCAAAATAGCTGCTACTACAGTAGTTGTCAATGTCACACAACAATGATTTTTTAAAAAATTATTACAGAAAAATGAGGCAAAACCCCATCCCAGTTTTTTCATATTTTATCAATAAGAACATGCTCTTTCAAAAAAAAAAAGTTTCATGTTCACACCTGGTGTCATTCATGGGAAATATTGCTCTGAACATCAACAACATCACAATGATGTAAATCATTTTTTTTTCCATTTTTGGACCTTAATATCTCAACATCCATAAGACTCTATTGTCTGATGTCAAAGGATGTGAAAGACATGGTACATATCAGACCATTTACCAAGTTTGATGCTTATACATTGAAGATTGAGGTTTCTATGGACATCTGAAAACCCTTAAAGTAATAGTTTCAAAGAAAAGTAGAGGGCCAGCATTCAGGCATAAATTCAGTAACAATGCTGTGAGTTGTAATTCATGCAGCTCTGGACTAGGACTCTTAGCCCAGAAAATTTCATGGACCTGGCACAAATAGTTCTGGAGATATTTCAGTCTGAACATGGTCACTCAGACAGTGATGCCAAAACGGGGTAAAAAACAAACTTTTTTACAGATTTTTTGTGAAAAAAGTACGCACAGTAGAGATCTGAAATTTTGTATATGATCTATTGGGCATATTGCCCATCACATAGATTTTTTTCAGACAAATCTGAGGGGATCAGGTGGGGACCATTTGATGATTCCAGCTGGAATGACCCTTAAGAAGAAAATGCTCAGCAAAAGTTTTGACTAATGTGTTGTATTTAAGCATATTAAAAACACCAGATAGACGTGAACAATGTTAAAAACTTTCTTCTTTCTTTTTCTTTTTTTTTCACCTTAAGGGGTCTTTAAGGGTGTTTGGTGTGTTTAAATTACACAAGGTATGATACATGAGCTGTCATAAGCTCCTCCATTAACAGTGAACTGTAAGTTGCTTTGGGGTCATTCCATGTCAACTTAACCATAAGTCCCAAGCTAAATGTTTAGATTATTTATTTATTATTTATTTATTTATATAGGTGAACAAAATACATAAATGAAGGCAAAATATTAAATGACATGGGTGAATATTAACGGAGTAATCAACTATTTTGTAGAGGAGGGAAATGGTATAAAGGTGCTTGCAATGTGTAATTACTTGGGTTTGTCCAGCAGAGCGTGCTCCATTGTTTACTACTGGCCACCCAGGTCAGTGTGGTGGCACCAGCCAACCCTTTCACTTACCTACACTGCACACGTCTGCAGCGTTAGAACTCTGACGCAGTAATCGGAGCTGATGGCGGCCACTCTAGTCAATGCTTGTGTTTACACCAGCCAATTGTCATTTTGAATTTGTCATTTTGACAGCCCTCTACAAAATAGTGGATTACTCTGTCCACAGTGGATTACATATTCATCTATGATACTTAATATTTATTTATTTATTTATTTATTTATTTATTTATTTATTTATTTATTTATTTATTTATTTTTATTTTATTTATTTATTTTTTTTCTCACTGCATATGTTTATTTGTTTCACTATATATCACAGGTAAACCAGAAATTTTCTGTCATTGACAATTTTTTTTTATCAGTGACAGAAAAATCTGAAGGCTGTCCGTCACTTTGACGGTTTACACTGAGGGTGATCTATTGTAATTTGTAGCTGTAATTCCCACTCCTGTCCAGTTGGTGGCGAGTGCGCTCCAGTGTGGCAACACAGCATTGGATGCAGAACGAAAACTAAACCGTCACGAATTTGTTTTGCTATGTGTTTAATTTTGCACAGGCGAGTACCCAGTTTAAGCTATAGTGATCTATCACGCCACATTAAAGAGCGCCAAAATGGTATTTATTGGTTAAATTTTCTAATGAAATGGAAAGATTTTAAAATCTGAGACTTTTTCATATCAAAAGTAACAAAGCACAAAGATTGCAATATTGAATGGGAGGCACACTACTGTTCATTCATCAACTGAAAACAGCATAGACCAAAAGATTGACTGATATTTAACTATTTATATTGTTTCATAAAAATGAGAATCTATTAACAGGGCTCTAGACTAAATTTTTGCACTGGTTTTTTCTTGGGTGCACCAGCACAAAAGTTAGGTGCACCCAAATTTTCGACCGCATCGCATTTGATCACCATTTACAGTTATTCTAATTCTTATTTTTGCATGATGATATGATGTATGGATGGTTCATTTTTAACAGTAGATTCAGCTGATCTACACACTTACATAAGCTTATAATCACTCGTGCTTTTAAGCCAAATCCACGCTAAAAAGAATAACATTAACTGACCTGACTCTCCGCAATCTCTGATGAAATTGGTTGGGTGTTTGAACGCCTACTGGATCTTAGGACAAAAGTTCACAGGGGTTCACCCAGTTTAAGAAATTTACATTTTTAATGTATTGTTTTCGTTATAATGTGCTGATTCAAATTAGTAATCAATAATAATTCTTATTTTAATACTCTCGCGTATGAACAGGCAGCAAATCTGTGCTGGCGCGGACGGAGCGGGCGCATCAGGCGCAGTCATCAGACATATTTCAAAGGAAGCCAGCGCCACAGCCCTTACCGTCTTTACTGATTTGAGCGAATATTTGCATTTATTCACATACGATTTGATTAGAAATGGTGGCCTGTCATGATTTTGGCTAATGCAAGACACTACTGAATGATGTGCATCAGAGGGATTTAGAAGTGGGTACACGCAAAGCCGACTGATAAAGAAATGGGTATACGCAGGTTCTGCACTACACCGCTGCCTATTACCCTACTCAATAGCATTAACAGAAGCGTAACTCCCTTCAAGCTTTATCTGGAATGTCACCTTTTCTGTCACAACTTTTCGAGCAGGTGAACAGACACACACACACACAAATGAAATTGTTTGCCTGCTGAAAAAAGTATTTAAAACGGGATCACATTTTAGAAAATGTAGTTAATATTTACATCATTGTTGATTTATCTCATCCACCATGATATGGGCCTAATGTGTGTCGGTTGAACCACAATCGTGGAGACTCCTCTTCAAAATAAATGTATAAGCCTATATCGTCCTGTAGGTTCATAATTAAATAATATATTCAATTGTGATCTCAAAGGGATAGTTCCCAAAAAATGAAAAATCTGTCGTCATTTACACTCCCCTGTAGTTTGTTTCTTTTGTTGAAAACAAAGCAAGATATTTTTAAGAATGTTGGTAATCAAACAGTTGGTGGTAGCTATTGACTTCAATTGTACAGAAAATTTATATATATATATATATATATATATATATATATGAAATGTCCCTTTAAAAATGTTTAATACTAATGAGTCAGAAATCTTTTTTCTCCTGCTTAGATGCATGTCCATACCTGTGACTATGCGTGCCATCCGACGCAAGGCGGAGACCATTCAGGCAGATACTCCTGCATTGTCCCTTATAGCTGAAACTGTGGCAACTATTTTGAAGAAGAACTTGCCCCCAGCTGGCAGCCCAGGTTACATTGGAATGGGTACAGGACCAGATGGGAGCAACCCAATGAGTCTTCCTAGTTTAAATAGTGGAACCAGCTCTGCAGGAAGCAACAGTATTGTGGGTGTAGGAGGAAGCGGATCTTTCCAAGGCCCAGTCACCTCACTTTTCAACATGGGTCGTACTGGTCAGGGAGGATCATGTGTGGACACCATGGGACAGGGTGGAGGCCAGCAGCAAGCAATGCAACAGCAACACCAACAGTCTCAGAGCCATGGTTCAGATGACTTTAGTAAAGTCACTCAGAATCCAATCCTAACTAGCCTTCTGCAAATAACAGGCAGTGTTGGGTCCAGTCCTACTCCCCAGCCACCTCAGCCTCACCAAACCCCCCCACCAACCACCTCACCGGCAAGCAACACCAAAAACCACCCTATGCTAATGAACCTTCTGAAGGATAATCCCTCACAAGATTTTGCTGCATTGTATGGCAGTAGCCCTCTAGAAAGACAGAACTCATCTGGGTCTCCGCGGACGGATAGCCAAGGGCAGTCTTGCCCTAGCACTAAGGGCAAGAAAAAGCGTCCAAAAGGCTCTGATAAAGGAGTAATGGGAGCCGGTGGTGGAATGAGCATGAAACAACAATCTCAGCAGCAAGTGGGAGGCATGACCCAACAGCATCATCACACACACCATTCTGAAGATGATTTCCACAGAGAGCTTTTCTCTATGGACGTTGATGCCTCTCAGAACCCCATTTTTGATGTTGGTCTTCCAGGTGATGGACTTGACACCCCTCACAGTATCACTCCAGCACCAAGTCAGTGTGGAACGCCTCCTTCAGGTCCTGGAATGCCATACCACTCTCAGTGTCATGTCCAACCCCAGACACAGGTCCAGCCTCAGACGCAAGGATCCATTCCCCGTATGGTCCGCCTTCCCAGCTCTGACAGTATTGGGCCTGATATCAATGACATTTTGTCTGATATTCCTGATCAGGCCAACAAAGGAAGCAGCAGCAGTCATGGCCAGCACCTCATGGCTGGTGAAGAAGGAGGTTCCTTGGGAACTCCACTCCGGGATTCTTCCAGCTCTGGCCAGGGTAGTGCAGTTTTTGAGGCAGACCTGTTTAATGCAAACAGCAATGAAAATCCCTTTACTGATGCAGCAGACCTGATTGCGGAAGCTGCTACCGTAGCAACACCCAATAGTGATTCTTCCTCAACTAATTTCTTCCCAGACACAGACTTCAACCCAGAGCTTTTACCTGGACAGGGAAGTTTTTCACAGACCTACTTTGAAGACAGCTCTCCCAGCCCTGACCCAGATCTTGACCTGGTTAAAACTTTCAGTGGGGGAAGTCAGCAGAACACTCCTACAGGCACACCTCAGAATCCTGCCTCACATGGCCAAAATACTCCAGAGGCTTCATTAAAAGACCCTTTTGAAATGGGAATTTTTGGTGGAAATGGTAGTGGAGGAAAACCAATATTGGGTCCAGCATCAGATATGGCGGACTCACACCTTTCTCATACTGGTGGGAGCCAAAGTCCACTCATGATGGGCATTGTGGTAGCAGGTAATGATTTTAAAAGTGGTGAGGCAAAGGTTAAACCACAGCAGATGAGGGCAAAGGATGATAATGGGGGAGGAAATTCAGGAATAGGAATGGGGAGCGTATGCTCTTCTGAAATTAAGCAGGTAAAGCGTAGTCGCACTCCTTCAAGTGAGGGCAAATCAAAAGACAAACCACCAAAACGCAAGAAGCTGGATCCAGATGGCAAGTCACCTTCACACAGCTCAGGGGGTCGACCATATACTCCTCCTTGTGGGAGTGCCACTTCTGGAGGGTTAGTAAGTTCAGGTGGTTCTAAGTCCCCTGGGAGCTCAGGCAGGTCTCAGACTCCACCGGGAGGTGCTACTCCACCAATTCCCAAAATCACTATACAGATACCCAGGACTTTAACTGGAGGAAAAACATCATCTCATGGAGGCTACACATCAAGTAGCTCAGCAAGCGGAGGTGCTGGTAGTGCAAGTGCAACAAGTAGTAGCAAAAGTCATCATTCCCACTCCTCTTCTTCAGGGAAGATAAAAAGTAGTAAACTTGAAGGCTCTATTGGGCAAGGCAATATCCCCAAATCATCAAGCATTGCAGGTATTGGAAGTGGTATGCCTTCTCAATCCAAAGGATCTTCCATGGGGATGGGTGTAGGCAAGCCATCCTCTTCTCCCATAACAAAGCATGGTTTGTCAGGCTCAGGCAGTGGTGGCAGTGGTGGAACAGGAAGTGGAAATAAAATTAAGCCCCAAGGTGGTAAACCGCCTGGCTCGCTCATGAACCCCAACATTAAGCCCAACATATCACCCTCACACTCCCGTTCTGGAAGTTCTGACAAGCTGTCCTCTCCAATGAAACTTCAACAAGGCCAGGTTCCTGGAACCCCACCCTCCTCTAAGGCTAAATCCCCTATTGGCTCAGGCAGTGGAGGGTCAGGAGGGTCCAAGTCTTCTTCAGGTGGGGGAATGGGAACCCAAAAACAGTTAGGCAGTAGTTCATCCACAAGCACTTCTTCATCCTCTACTTCCTCTGCAAGCTCCTCTTCATCATCTGGCTCCATACCCTTTTCTTCAAATGGTCAGTCACAGTATGGGGGCAGTGGTGGTGGTTGCAGTGGTGGAAGTGGAAACAACCCTAATGCAAAAGGCAAGTCTCCAAGCCGAAACAAAAAGCCATCTCTTACCGCAGTCATAGACAAACTGAAGAGTGTGGGTAGTGGGGGAATTGGTGGAGAGGAGGGCGAAGGTTGTGGTGGCAGTACAGGTGGGGTAGCACCACAAAATACTGGTCCTACATCCTCCAAGCATGGTATGTCCTCAATGGGAGGCGAGTTTATGAGCAAGCGAGACAAGATAGACAAAGATAGCAAGTCCAAAGTGTCTGGATCAGGGGGCAATTCTGGTGACAAGAAGTCTGATTCCAAAAGTAGTGCCGTGACAGGCACTGGTGTGGCAAAGATTATCATCAGCAAACCAGAAGGGGGCTCTCCAAGCATAAAATCTAAAGTAACTCTTCAGAAACCTGGAGAAAGTTCTGGAGATGGTGCCATGCGTTCCCAGCACTCAGGTCACAAAGCATCACCCCTTTTCAGTGGGTCTACACCAAAACATGACCGCAGCTCTCCAAGCCACAGCCGTTCCCCTGGTTACACCCCTATAAATCCAGACAGTGAGAGTGAGTCTGGTAGCAGTTCAATTGCTGAAAAATCTCATCAGAACAGTCCTAGCTCTGATGATGACCAGACTATGAGACCACACCAATCCATGCAAGACTACATGAGTTCCATATCTATTGGCCAAAGTGAAAAACACAAGAAACACAAAAAGAGAAGAAGAAGCAGAAAGAGCGGGAAAGAGACCGAGATCGAGAAAAAGAAAAGAAGAAGTCAACCATGTCTTGTGGGCCCTCCTCTCATCCTGTAAAGACAGATGGTTGGTCCAGATCCCCAATATCCTCAGAAACTTCAATGTCATTGCTTAGCTCTGAGCGCTCCTCACGACCAAGTCCTGTGTATTTGCATACAGAAGATGATGACCTCATGGACTCTGCCTTGACAGGCAATCTAGAACCTTTCAAATAATAATTAAAAAAAAAAAAAAAAAAAACAGTTTTTAGAGGCAAAGGAATGCAGCTGACATTTTTTTCTTAAAACAACGGACTTTTTTAAAATTCTTTTTTTTTTAACAATTAAAAAAAATGTCAAGTATTTTATGATAATTGTATTATGTATAAATCACTATTTTTAATGTGGGATGAATTTCTGCAAATCATTTATTGCAAAGAAGGAGTTTTCTGGTATTTTTAGGCAAATATCTTAAGGTTAAAAAAAAGAATAATTTATCCATTTAAAATCATTTGGCAGTATACAGAATATTGGTGTAAGACTTTAAATGGATATTTAGTAGCTATGTGTGTGTTTGTTTGTTTTTTCCTAACTGTATGTTTTATTTTGCATTTTTCCAAATGAAATAGTATATATGCTGTGAAATCAAAGTAGTCTTGTCTTTTATTGAGTTATTTTGCTTGCTTAACTGGATACATTGTTTAAAACAATATATTGAAAGCCTCATGTGGAGCCAATACTTGTTTCTAGGCAACCATAAACAAATTTTGTCATGTAAAGATTCATCTATTTTACTCACCTTGTGATAGAGAGGCCCATGTACATTGGTTTTTGCTGTTATTTTATTAATTGATTTTACGTTTAAGGACTCATGCTTGGCTGTCTGAAGAATTACAGATTACAGACCTTGCTAAAGAAAACTGGCCACTGAAGTATATTGATTTTATTTTCCTGCAATATTAATAAGTGGGGTTGCTGAGTATTAGCCCAGTCCTGTAAGGTTAATTGCAGTCAATTTTTTTTTTTTTCTTTGATATAAACTTTTTTTGACTGAAATTTTAAAATAAACCTTGTTGAAAAAGGCATTTAAAGTAGTTTACTTATCTTTAAATAAAACTTTTAAGAAGTCATTCATCTATTCATTCCATTATCAAAACTACTTTATATTTATTAGGGTTGCATGGAGCTGGAGTCTAACAAAGTGTCTTGTGCCACAGATACGGAAACACCCTGGATCACAGTTCAGGCAGAGTGAGACAAGACAAGCGTTTGACATTAAAAAGTATATAAATTGTATTATTTTTATGAAAATAAACGATCATTTCGCTAGATAAGACCCTTCTTCCTCAGCTGGGATCGTTTGAAGCTGCGTTTAAACTGCATTTTGGAAGTTCAAAATCGGGGCACCATATCAGTCCATTATATGGAGAAAAATCCTGAAATCTTTTCCTCAAAAAACATAATTTCTTTATGGCTGAAGAAAGAAAGACATGAACATCTTGGATGACAAGGGGTAAGTATATTATCTGTCAATGTTTGTTCTGGAAGTGGACTTCTCCTTTAATTTCTGTGCAGTTGGAGCAGTTCATTTCAAATTTTGTTGGTGATTTGAAATCTAAAATATGTAATTGTGAGTTCAGCAGGCAGTTTGCACGTGCAGGCTGTAAGAAAACAAAAAAGAAAAATATGCCCTCCTTAGTTACTGTTGCTATGTCTTACAAACAATGATGGTCTCACACTACACATCATGTTCTCACGCAGTGAAAAATACATTGCGGAACAAAGAGGAAGACAGACAGACAAGACAGCAGGTTACTTCTGGTATGAAAACATTTTTTTTTACACATGATTCCCAATTATTTATTTTCATGATTTCTGGTATTTGTACAGGTTTTAATTTTAATTTATTTTTTTCAGTGTTTTAATTGGCAATTCATTTAATACTATTTTTGAAGCAGGTGATGTGTTATGTGACAGCATTAATTAAAGTTTCCTAAGGGTCAAGATCAAGTTATCTGCATCTCCTGCACTCCATCAAGGCACTCCTATAATAGCTGTCACCACTAAAATTAATGCATGACTCACATTAACTGTATAGCATGTGTGAAAGACTCCAATTCAATTATAAAGTAATTATTTTATGATGAATAAATCTTTCAGTGAGTAATACTGGCTGTGTCTATAGTATTATAGACTACACAACATTATTACATTAATTTTTCAATAATTATTATTTAAAATTATCGTCCCTGGATCAGTAGGGTACACTCATAATAAAGTAGCAGTGGCTGGGACAGATTTCCAGTTAAAAAGATGCAATCTAATCATGTTTACATGAAATAAACTTGCTCTCGACCAGTATGTCTACAATATAAAAATAAGGAAAAGCCTAAAACAGACCTGATGCCCATCCCGCGTCTGAACTATGACATGAAAATTGGCCTGAAGCCTGGCCCTAGGGCGCATATAAAAGAACCCATCTGACCGGGCTGAAATGTAGGGCTCTGTTTGCAACTGTATTACCGGTGTGTTAATTAGCTGTCTTTATGCGTTTGATGACACTCCCCTTTTTATGCAAACCCAAGATAATGCAATGCAAGCCACAGAGAGTGACAGTGATTCCTCTGAATGCAGTGTGAGTTTCTCACAAAGTGAACCCACTGTCCATAGTTATGGACTTGAGGACATAAAATTGTTCCTCAGATCAACAAAAAACAAAAGAGTACAAGAATATGCCCATAAAACTGAAACAAACATACCCACCCCCCTCCTTTTTTCATTTAAAGCATACAAAAACAAGGTCATATTTTAAGAAGGACAACAGACACGGCTTGTTTATTGTATTGTAACAGGGTTAACATATGATTTTATTGTTCTGTTAATCAAAAAATGCCTTAATATTTATAAATGTCTATATAGACTTTTTTAGACCCTTTAAGAATAAAATAAATTCAGGTAATAAAATATTAAAATAAAACGCCACATAAACACCGAATAGTAGACAGTGAACATTAACAACAAAGCAGCAGAGAGCAGAGTGTTATCACACACACACACACACACTGAATATTATACAGGTAATAGGGAGACAGGCAGATTAACATAACATTTGTTACACAAATACACAAACTAATAACACAATAAAATATCCCAATATTTACTCAGTTTAACATACACAATAATATTCAGTATAGTACAATGCTATCAGAAAACAATGCAATAGTATGTATTTTTAGAAACAGTAAAACAACTTTTTCAAACAAACTCTTTAACATTTGGTAGAATGTAAAATATGTAGGAGGCATTGTTAAAAAACTGCACTACCTTATTGCAGCAATAAGGCCTGACTAATATGCAGCTGTCACATGACATTCCTACTATACAGCAGATTATGCATAAAGCATAAGTCTGCAGTTCAGGTGCATGACATATGCCTAACAACATTTCTGACAGGCATTAACTGACCAAATACAGTTATGAAAATGCAAACAAGTGCAGGAGACATAATACGTCAGAGTTCTCACTGCTGCTCAGTTGTGGATCCTGGCAGTTCATTGGTCAGTGTGTGCCAGCGCTCAACCTTCTGACCTTTATTTTTCAGACAGTCTATCCAGTGCTGAAGGCCATCACCTTGAGAGTGACATCCTAGAGACACACCCCCTGCCAGATTTAAACAGATCCAAGCCAGTTAGCATTCATTTTAAAGACCCTGTAAAATGGTTTGATCAAGTATTTCAAAATATAATTATTTTCAGTTGCAATAATATTAATATTCAATATCACAAATGTATTTATTTAGTTAGTTAGTATTTTTAATCAAATAAATGCAGCCTTGATAGGCATAAGAAACCACTTTAAAAAACATTAAAGATCTTACTGATCCCAAACGTTTGAATGGCACCAGTCAAAACTTTGGACTCACCTTCTTATTTAATGTTTTTTCTTTATTTTTTAATTGTTTTCAACATTGTATATTAATACTAAGGACACTGAAATTATGATAGAACAAATATGGAATTATGTAGTCAAACTGTGTTAAATAACCCAGAATATGTTTTATATTTTCAATTCTTCAAAGCAGCCACCTTTTTCTTTGACAGCTTTGCACACTTGCCATTTTCTGAGTCAGCCTCATGAGGCAGTCACCAAGAATGGTTTTCCAACAATCTTGAAGGAGTAATTGTTGTCTACTTTTCCTTCACTCTCTGGTCCAACTCATCCCAAACCATCTCAGCTGGATTTAGATCGGGTGATTGGGGAGGCCAGGACGTCTAATGCAGCACTCCACTCTCCTTACTAGACAAATAGCTCTTACATAACCTAGATATTTAGTGTCATTGATCTGTAGAAAAACAAATGATGGCCCCACTAAATGCAAACCAGACAGAATTGTATGTTGCTACAAAATGCTGTTGTAGCCATGCTAGTTAAATGTGCCCTCAGTTTTGACCAAGTCGCCAACAGTGTCACCAGCACCCTCACACCATCACACCTTTTCCTCCATGCTTTTTAGTGGAAAACACACATACAGGAACCGTCCATTTACTCTCTCTATATCTGTCAAAGACACAGCGGTAAAGAACCAAAAATCTTAAATTTGCACTCAGTTGACCAAATGACAGTTTTACATTAATCTAATGTCCATTCCTTGTGTTTCTTGGCCCAAGCAAGTCTCTTCTGCTTGTTGTTCTTCCAAAGTAAAGGTTTCTATGCTGCTAGAGTCTTCTCTGTACAGTGGATGTTGAAATATGTCTGCCTTGAAAACTGAGAAGCATTTGTGTGGGCTGTAATCTGAAGTGCTGCCAGTAAGCTCTAAGGCTGGTAATTTTAAGAAACTTGCAGTAGAGGTAGCTCTTGGTATTCTTTTCCTGGGACCATCCTCATGAGAGCCAGTTTCACATAGCATTTGATGGTTTTGGTGACTGCACTTGGGGATACATTTAAAGTTCAAAAGTGACTGACCTTCATTTCTTAAACTAATGATGGACTTTGTTTCTTGCCACATTATGAATTTGTACAGTAGTTGTAGTAGCACTAATAGGGATACTGACTCTGTACCTTCCAATTTTACAAGACAAATGATGGTCTAAATTAAATTAAAAAGGCAAGAAATGTGACAAATTAACTTTTGACAAGGCACACCTGTGAACTGAAAACTATTCCAGGTGACTTGTAAAATTGTTGAGAATTGATGAGAGAATGCCATGAATGTGCCAAGCTGTCATCAAAGATAAATGTAGCTACTTTAGACAATTTAAAATAGAAAACATATTCTGGGTTGTTTAACACTTTCTCCATACATGTTATTTTATAGTTTGGATGTCTTCAGTAGTAATGTACAACGTTAAAAAATAATAAAACAATAAAAAATAAAGTTTTCTATATTTTATATATTTTTTCAACTTTATTATTTCGCATCATACAGTGTGTAAATGCATTCGTTCTGCACTGTCCAATGTCACACGCAGCTTTAGCACATAGATTATAAGAGTTGGTCAGCTAAATAAAACAGGTGGTGCGCCAAAGAAGTAGACTAAATGGGTAACATGGGTGCATTCATATTTCTGAAATACACACCAATAACCAAGCGAACAATTTTTAGTTTCCAGAATTACTTTTTCTAAGTTTATTTTTGGTAATCCAGGAATTTTATCTACACTAGATGTGACAGTTGTCACGTCGCACCACATCGTGCTGCAGGTTATGTGACATACACGGGTATGTTTAAGGGTAAGTAAGCAGATAACCTCAACTTTCGGTTCCAAAAATGGAGGTAACTTTTAGGGTAAGTAGCCATAGCCACAGTGGGCGTGACAGATTGCGCACAATATTAAATATTATTACAATAACGATAATAATATATATAGTTGTATGATATGTAAATTATAAAGCTTTAAAGAAGATGTTCAATTTCAGAACAAAAATTTGCCGATAATTTACTCACCCCTATGTCATCCAAGATGTTCATGTCTGTCTTTCTTCAGCCGATAAGAAATTATGTTTCTTGAGGAAAACATTTCAGGAATTATCTCCAAATAGTGGACTTCAATGGCACCCCCAAGTTTGAACTTCCAAAATGCAGTTTCAATGCAGCTTTAAAGGGCTCTAAACGATTCCAGCCGAGGAAGAAGGGTCTTATCTAGCAAAATGATCAGTCATTTTCAAAACAAATTGACAATTTATATACTTTTTAACCTCAAACGCTTGTCTTGTCTATTCTCTGTGGTGCGCATAATTAGAAACATAATTTCATATCGACTGATGATAGAAAGACGATGAAGAAAGACATGAACATTTTGGATGAAAACGCTAATGTCAAGGTAATGTTTGTTATATATGTTTATTATATTTTATTATCATCTCACACATTATGGATCAGCATTTTTTTAGAATGTATTTTTATAATAAAAATACATATCTGATATGACTTATTATATAATTAGCATCAAACATACAATATCATTCTTATTCTCAAGGATTAAAGATTAAACAAAAAAAAAAAAAAGACTGCACAACCACCAATTAGGTGGTGATATGTACAAGGATGTAAATGACCTTTTCAACAGAAGAAGAAAGAAGCAGCATTACGCGCTTTATCTTAGCATCTGCTTCCCTAGTAACACGTTGATTTATCGCTCTGTTGAGAATGTCTTGCGTGTTAACTAGGAACATACTCTTAGTTGAATTAACTTACTCCCAGACACATTTTTGGAACCAGCATACCTCGAGTAAGCAAGGATTGTAATGAAAGAAATGTAATCCAAATAATAGGCAGAGAAGTCATATACAAGAGGGTATGAACAACAACAGGGACATTCTGTAACTAGCATTAAATTGGCAATACTTCACAATGAAGACAAGAACTGAGGCATGAAGAAAAGTGAACTAGAATTTAGGAGACGGTTCCCTCTGGTAGCTGGATGAATGAATAATCTGAGTAGTTGTTACAGAATCCCTCCCCTAGGAACACCTGCCGGTGTTCAACGTGGCCATCCCTTTGGTCTTGGTGCAGGGCGATTTGGGTGTGCTTGGTGGAATTCCTGAATTAATGAAGGGTCCAAAATATCTTGGCCAGCCACCATAGTCTTTCCTCAGGACAGTAACCCTCCCAATCAACCAGGTATTGCATCCGGCCCCCTTGTATCCTGGATTCCAAAATTTCTCTCACCAAATAGGCTGGAGCTCCATTGATCCCAATGGTGGTGGAGGTTCAGTTTCCATAGTTGTGGGGCCAGAAACAGGATGAGCCGGTTTTAACATGGAAGCATGAAAGGAAGGAGAGGTGCGGTAGTTAGCAGGAAGCTTTAATCTGTAGGTCACTGGGTTAATTTGTCGATTAATACGGAATGCACCTACAAACCTTGGGCTGATCTTCCTGCTAGGTAGCTGCAACCATACATCTTGAACCAAACCATTTGGCCTAGTTGGTAGTTGGGGTGGGGATGCCTCCTGCGTTTAGCTTGGATCTTCTGGGTCCTGATAGCCTGACATGAGCACTGTCCCATAACCGCACTTTCCTTCTGATCCAGTCATTCACCGCTGGCACTTCAAATGGTTCACCAGACCCACGGAACATGCAAGGCTGGTATCCTAGAACGCACTGTAAGGGGGTTAGGCCAGTGGAGGACTGAGAGAGGGAATTTGGTGCATACTCTGCAAATTACTCCATCTCTGTTGCTCGGTGCAATAGTAAGAGCTAAAGTATTATCCCAATTCTTGGTTCAACTTTCAACCTGTCCCTTTGCCTACAGTTGCTAACCAGATGTTAAACTAATTTTGATGTCAAGTTGCTTGCAGAATGCTTGCCAAATCTGAGAAGTGAACTGTGGACCGTGATCTAAGACAATATCTTCTGGAATACCATAGACTCTGAAGACATGATGAAATAGGGCATGAACAGTTTCCAAAGCTGTGGGCAGACCTTTGAAAGGGATCAAGCGAGATTCTATCAATGATTACCATAACTGTAGTATAGACATTGGAGTTAGGGAGATCTGTGACAAAGTCTACCACCAAGTAAGACCATGGCCACTGAGGAATAGGTGATGGCTCGAGGAGGCCAGCTGGGAGCTCTTGTGGGGTCTTGGACTGTGCACACACACTACAAGCTTTAACATAATCAGTTACGTCATTAAAGGTGGGGTAAACAATTTCTGGTAGCCAAGTTGATATTTGAAGTCACCAAAATAAACACGCCCCTACCCCAAAAGGGTCTCACCCCTATTTTGATAGCTCCACCCTACACATGCGTACACAACTCAGGCATTGATTATGGCGGAATCTGCTCTGCCAGCTACCGATTGCAGATGAGCAAACAAGCGAACATGATACACGAGCATATTCAAGCAAAAGCCAGCATATATTAGTTCTGTGAAACAAAGCAAAACCAATGTTACTTACCTATCGAGAACAAACAAAGCAACCATGGTGTCCAATCTCAGGCTTTCTCGCCCCTTTAGTTCTCTTCAGTGCTGGAAAGCTGATCCGACGATTACACCGGTCCTGCTTCTTGCCTTATTGCAGTGGTTCTCAATCCCAGTCCTTGCGAACGTATATGTTCCATTTAAAGCATGCAAGACATGAATTTAAATTGTATTTATTTACAGATGCATTTATTTCACACTTCTCTAGTAAGTTTGTCTGTGTGTGAAGACTCTGCAGGCATTGGTGCAGCGCAAATTCATAAATGAATGTTCCGAAGTGAAGTAAACTTCAACGGATTTCCCCTGCTCAGGGAGTAGGGAGCAATGAACAATGTGTAGGGACCATGTTAATCGGAACACAGATCATGCACGGAGCTCACTTCTAATGAGCTGGTGATCTTAATCAGGGGTGTTAACTAAGAGAGACATGCAAAATCTGCAGAGCAGATATGGGTGATATGCCTTGACAAGTAGGAGGGCTGCCGTGGTAATGAGGAAGCCTAGGGCATGGGCCCAGATGGAGCTGCCATGGGTGAAGATCTTGGTGGTAGAAGCAAATATTCAAATGAGAGCTTTGAAGGCCAAAGTGCAGAAGGGTTCCATGTGAACAGCAGCTGAACATGGATCAGTTGGTCCTAATGGATAAGCAAAGTACTCTGTAACAGACTCAGATGAGGCAGTGTTGACGAATCCATTTGCAGAGTTTAATAATACAAACACAACAGAAACAAGCCAAAATGTAAGGCAGAAAACTTGATCAAACTCCAGGCACAAGGTCAACCCTTTGAAGGAATCCGGTCAGCAAAGAGGGCAAAAACATAATCCAAAGAACAGACAGAATTGTTGTACACAGGAGGCTATAAACAAACAATGGGAATGCTCAGTAATTGGCAGCAAATTGGCAATACTTCATAATGAACAACGCAAACAACTTTGGCTCATATGGTGGCTAGACAGGAACTGAGGCATGAAGAAGAGTGGACTAGAATTCAGGAGATGGCTCCCTCTGGTGGCTGGATGAATTAATGATCTGAGCAGTTGTTACAATAGTTCTGAATGTTCTAAATAAGTTATGTTTAGGTTACTTAAAATAACTCCAACATTCTGAGAATATCATTTTATGGTTGCAAAATAGTAACTTAAAAATAGGGAATGTTCTGTGTAAGTTATTTTTAGGTTATTTAAAAATAACTACCCTGCAACATTCTGAGACTGTAATTTTACGGTTGGAAAATAATAACCTACAAACAGCCATTCTGTTATTTTTGTACCATTTTTATGGTTGCAATATAACATAAAAATAGCCATTAAGGAATATTCTGTATAAGTTCCTAGAATTATATTCTGTGTTTGTTGTTACCCCACTTCTCTGGCACACGTAGTTAGCAATAATGAATGTATGTCTACACAGTAATAATCCTTTCTAGGGCTCTTGTACAGTTTGTGTCAAGCCATTTGTTAGTCTGGTTGTTTGATGAGAAAAGGACAAGATGAAGTGACAATAAACAGGGTTTGGAGTGACTTAAATATGAATAATGACAGATGACAATGTTTCATTTTTAGGTAAATGGAAAGAAAGAAAGAAAAGGAAGAAAGAAAGAAAGAAAGACAAAGAAAGTGAAAGAAAGTGATCATATCACTGTGAAAGAAAGTGATCATATGACTCGTTTGTTAAAATGATTCACATTTTGCAGATTCTGCTGGGATGTAAACTTTTGACCACAACCATAAACTGAACATGCATGATAATGTTACATACAAACTGACTTTCCTAAATTGATTTGTGAGGCCCGTTTGTGAAATTATGCATCAGGCGCCTGGTCTCACAGTTACCGTGGTCACTGGTTGAGTCATAACTAGTTATGTTCTAAATATAATAATAATAATAAACAATAATAATAAAGTTAAAGGGAATGTTCATCCAAAAATAGAATTATACCATAATTTATTCACTGTTGTTTTACAAATGTGTATTTATTTATTTATTTATTTATTTATTTTTTCTTCTGTGGAAGAGAGAGCAAAAAAAAAAAAGGTAAATATTATTAACAAAAATCTTTTGTGTTCTGCAGAAGAAAGAAGTTATTTTTGGATGAACCATCTCTCTAACTAAAGCTTTGTTAACCTAAAAATTACAATATTAGTGTTACGGTCACCAACTGGAGTGCCTATGAACTTCACTAGAGGGCACTCCAGTACGGACTCTGAATTTGCTTTGTGTTCACTCAACCTACCCTTGTCTGTGTGTCATGTTCTAATTGGTTCCTCTGTTCCATGTGTCCGTTTCCCATTGGTTGGTTTTGTCATGTGTCCCCTTGTGTTTAGTATATAAGTCACCTCCTCACTCCTCTGTTTTGCTGATTGTTGTTTAGCCTTTAGCGTTTCCATTGTTCCTTGTTCTTGTTTAGTTTCTAGCCTTGCCTTCGTGTTTTTTGTTCCCAGACTGTTTCCGAGTTTTTGAACCTTGTTGCCCGCCTTGACCATTTTGCTTGTTTATCGGATTACTCTCTGGATTGCCTTGTTTGCTCCTGTTTGCCGCCTCTGACCCTGCCTGTCCTGACTACGTCTTTCAATAAAGCTCGCATTTGGATCCACACCTCAGTTGTCCAGATCCACTCGGTTACAATTAGTTTGTGATTGGCAAACAATAAATGCAGACCCTGCAACACTACTGTTGAAGACTGCTGAAACCTTAGAAAGCAGTAATTTGTATTACAACTTAGTAAACAGTAATAAATGATCGCTCACCAATGAAGTCATTAGACCTTCCCAAATCATAATCCCAGACTGTAACTTCTAATGTCTTGGAAGACATCTCACTGAATGTGATCTCATAAAAAAACTCCTGAAACACAGTGGGGTTAAAGAGAGAGAAAACTGTGAGAAAACTGCACACAAAACAATTGAGTGCGACATCTTATCTTAACATAAAAGTTTATTATCTCATGTCATCTGACTTATTCATTTTACAATCCAATTTACAAACGTAAAATATAGTCTTGAGTTTTGCTTTCTATAGTTTTGAATTTTGCCTATAATGGAAATTCTGTCATTATATATATTTTTAAATAAAATATGTTTATAACTCATGTCTATTTATATGTCCCTTTTATATAATACAAATTGCTTCAAAACAGCTTTAAAAGTTTGAAATTCAGTTTCAGGAATCACATATATCATAAATGATATAGCCACACAATCTGTGAAAAGAATAAAAAAGTTTCAAAACATTCTTGTTCTTCACTGGTAAAGTTTAAATAATTAATGTACCTCATTAAACTCAGGGTTCAGTGTTTTTTTTAATGACTGCAGTCTTGTGCTTTGATTTCTTCTTTAGGTCAGGTTTGAGGTATCTGATAGAAAGATAAAAAGCTTGTAAGGTTTTATTGCATCATGAAAGCTGCATTTAAAACCTCTTCAAAATATTCTCCAATATCTATACCTGATAAAAAAAAAAAAAAATCATAAACAAGTCTCTTTAGTCTCAGTGTGTGTTTCTGTGTCTAAATGAAGGAGTTTAAACTACTAAAAATATTATAAGTATTTTGTTTTACGTTTTCCAGTAGAACTATATAAACACTGTCAAAACAAAATTATTTTCTTATTGTCTTGTTGCATTAGAATATTTTCTTTCATTTGTTGTAAGCATAAATCATTGATTTAAATCAAGTAAAAATATATAAATATATAAATAAAGATGCTATTTTGTTTAGTATGTGGCTCTTTCTTTGTATTTTTTCCAATTCACTTATTTTGCTTGTTCCAATATTCCTGGTTTAATTTCCTGTTTCCTTTGATTTCCATGGGTTTTTATTACCCAGCACTTGTTTCTTGTATATATAATCCCTTTGTTTAAAGTCTTCTGTTGCCTGGTCTCGATGTTATTTGTGTTGAGCTGCCAGATGTTGCGGTTTCCTTTGTATGGATTTAATATTCTTTTTGTTTTCTCCTGTTACTCCAGACAATTTATCATTGTCAGTGAGCAAGAAAAACTGACCATAGACCATACAATATGGCAAATCACTGGTTGTAAAAACAAATAAAAGGGAATGAAAAGTCTGTAATAAAACCAAAATCAACACTGGCTTAGCTTTTTTAGAGGTGACAAATGATTTGAAATCCAACTTTCATTCCAAATTTGATTTAAATCCTTCTTTCTTACTTAATGAATAGATAGCCATGTAGCTTTCTAACAGTGGCACAACTTCATTATATAGAGCATTATTGGTCATTTCATATATAGGTCATTTTATTATGGGTTGTTGTAGTGCTTTGCTGTATTTTATTTTCAAGGATGGAACGTGTACTTAGCCACCTCGTATGCCAGCGAAATAGCATCCCTAACCCAGTGAGAAATTCTGTGCTTCGATGTGGCAGCATACTAACAGCTGGGGAGATTTTCTCCAATAGCTGGAATGGACCACATAGAGCTTCAAAGCTCGGACAGGGCAGAGCATGTGAAGTCTCTCATCCTCGCCTGAAGCGAAAAGAAGAGGGAACACAAAAACCTTGAGAACATAGCCCAGCCCAGTTATTTTACCCAGACCTGGGGCAAAGTCCATACACGTCTGACCGAGAGAGCTTGCAAATCCTTAAGAGAGAGGATCTGCTCTGGAGCTCTTAGGGCGAGGAGCCTGCCTTGAGTCCAAAGAAGAAGACGGCATGCAGGCCTGTCTATGGTGCGTGACCAGTGTTGGGGGTAACGCATTACAAGTAACACAAGTTACGTAATATTATTACTTTTTCCAAGCAACTAGTAAAGTAACGAATTACTTTTTAATTGACAAAAAAATATCTGAGTTACCTTTTTCAAAGAAGTAACGCCAGTTACTTTTCCCCCCATTTATTTATTAAAAGCTCTCCTTTCCCCATGTTGAGAGAAATCAGGAGTAAGATGTTAGTTCTAGAATAAATGTGAACATGCATTAATTCATCTCACTCTCAAAAAACAGATTCAGTATTCCTCAAAATGAATAAAAACAGTGAAATTCAACTCAGAATATGACACAAATCTGCAATAATTAAATGTTAAATCATACAAATATCCTTTATGCATTTAATACTATTATACATTTAATATTTTATTAACCGATGTCTTTGCTGCCGACCTTCGATGATCCAATTCAACTACTAGTAATAAGCAAAACTTACTCAAGATAATCTAACATTTGTTTTCTTTTTTTTATTGCTGAAGAGTTTACTTTTTTTTCTTCTGCGGTCTGCTGTACAGACGTGAATTTACTGTTCTCAAAGCCTGAGGCTTTTGGTGTGAAAAGACTTTTGCATTTGCCAAAAATAGAACTTTTTATATTACAAACAAACAAGCCCTGCCCAGATATAAAAAGTAACGCAAAAGTAAAGTAACGCATTAAGTAATGTAATTAGTTACTTTTTTTAGGGAGTAACTCAATATTGTAATGCATTACTTTTAAAAGTAACTTTTCCCAACACTGTGCATGACTGTGAACCCCCTTGGCGGTTTATATGAGATACTACCGCCATGATGTCCGTTCTGACAATCACGTGAAAAACCCTGAGTGATGGGAGAAAATGAAGCAGTGCCAGAAAGTTGGCTCTCAGCTGTTTATGTGAAACTCTCCCATCCAAACTCCGCATGCTGGTCTGCCCTCGAAGACCGCACCCCAGTCTATCAGAAAGGCATCTGTCGTAACCATTTGGCGACGGTGAACAGTGCCCATACTGACCCCTCCCTGAAGAAAGAGGGGGTTCCTCCCGCCATATTGAAAGGGTGCAAAAGCAACTGCATGACACCTTTACTAAGTGAAAGGCTGGTCCAGTTGAGCGGATCCCTGTGTTTCATCCACCAACGGAACTGCCTCATATGAAGCAGTCCCCCAGGGGCAGCACAGGGGAGGCACCATGAGTTCCAAGAGCCTGCGACAGGTGCTCACAGAAACATGATGGCCTAGCTTGAAGCAGGGCAAGCATGCACTCAGTCTGGAAATCTGGGCAGGAGCCAAACGGGCCTGCACCTGAACGGAATCCAAATGAACCCCCGAGAATATAGTCTGTTGGGAGGGAGTGAGAAGGCTTGGCCAAAGGGAAAAACCTTGTACTGGTAAGGGAGCCGGGGGAGGGATTTGACCTAACTGAATAAGGAGAGCATATTAGAGGTGGGCAGAAATCCTTGAGCAGTCTGGCCCAGCCTCATAAGGCAGGGGAAGCTCTCCTTTTCTTTTCAAGAGAGTCAGGAGCGACTCGATAGAACTAAAGCAGTGGGCCTGTCGGACCGCCTCAGCTCAATCTGCCTGTGAGGTTGTTGGTGGGGCAATGGCTGACTGCAGGCTCCCCAGACCATCGGTGGGGGATGAACCAGGTCGTTGCTCCTACTGGCGGTCTCCTTGCTGAGCAAGGCATGCTCTCGGTGCAAGGAGGAGGATGGGTTAGAGGACTCCAGTGCCCTCCTGGGCATAAACTGCCTGAGGACAGCTGACTGGGACTTGGCAGCTCGAAATCCACCACAGAGTTGACTGCCTCCCCAAACAGCCCAGACTGAGATATGGGGGCATCAAGGAGAAAAACTTTCTCCTTCTCACAGATCTCTGTGAGATTAAGCCAGAGGTGGTGCTCTGCAGCCACCAAGCCCACCATAGAGCGCCCTATAGCACGCGCGGTGTGCTTGGTGGCTCTCAGGGCCAAGTCTGTGGCTCTGTGATCTTATCTTCCCGATAAAGGCAGAAGTGGTCCCACATGATTTAGTTGGAAGGAGGGGGCGGGACTTCCAGGAAGGAGCCGAAGAGGGTGAGAGGTGCGTAGCCAGCATATTCTCAATCACCGGAATGGCGGTATAGCCCTGCTCCACAAAACCCATCAGGTTGGTGAAGTCAGTGGCTGTTGCGTTAATAAGGTGGGCTGAGAATGTCTGCTTCCAGGATCTGGAGATCTCCTGATGCAGATCAATAAAAAATGCATTGGCTGAAGCAGGCCCAAAATCTTCAGAGTCAGACGGCACGCTGTACGAAATGTCCTCTAGCCCAAAGGAAATCTCATTGCGCTCCTAGGGCATAAATAATCATGTGTGAATTCAACAGGTGAATCCATGTGCGCATGCGTGCTCGGGCGAGAAAAAAGGCGAAGCCCGCCTGCTCGCTCTCCATCGTCTCGAGCTCTACATCCGAACCACAGGTTGCGGATTCATGGAGAGCCTCAGCAGCCTCCAGAGCATGACGGGGAAAAATGGATGACTCCTTCTCAAAAACCGTTAGCCTAGTGCGGAGGGTTTTGAGATGGAGGTTTTACAGAGAATTTACACTTAGAAACATCATAAACGGCCTTGCACGTATACGCCTTAAAATTAAAATTACCTTTCATTTTAACATTTAGATTTGTTGCTGAATAAATCATTAAATAAATACAACCCCAAATTTGTAAAATGCAATAAAATAAAAAAAATAACATTTGGAAAAATGCAATAAAATCAGGAATATGTGATTTGAGGATACTAATTGTTAAAGATTTGTGAGCACTTCAGACTTCAGCTACTCAACAATCCATTGTCATCGTTGTCTAATTCTCCTTTTCATGATTGGTCACACATTTTAGGAGACAAATTTGGGCTGCAGGCAGGCCAGTCAAGTATGTCCTCTCTGTGTCCACGAAACCCCACTGTTGTAGCACATGCCGATTGAGACCTGGAATTATCTTGATCTAATAAACATGGACTTCCCATGAAGACGTCAACTTGATGGCAGCATATCTCTCTGTATAATTCCAATATATGCCTCCATGTCAATGGTACCTTTGCACACATGCCAGTCACTAGTGCTGTTTGCTCTGCTGTATTCTCCTACCATAGACTGTAAAAAAGATGGACAACGCGTCGCCACTTCATTCAACTATAGAAAACTGAAGCCAAAGCATCTCAGTATGGCCACTGCCATCTTGAGGAAAATTATGTCATTTGGAGCCAGAGTCTGTGCAGTAGAGATTCGTTTGGAGTCTGCGCAGTAGCGTCGTGAGGTGGAGCTGCCGTATCGAAGTCCCGTCCAAACTCTCGGAGACTCAATTGCAAGATCACAATCATGACACCACACCCCGTTTTTATAGCATCAAATAACAACCTAAAAGCGAACTTATTAGAAAAACGGACACTTAAACATAAATCAGCATGAAAACAACTACCTCAAATTATGGAAACCATCTTTGGAAAAAAATAATTTGAAGTGTAATTTGATTATTTAGTTTGGCTCATGTCCCATTAGATTACATAAAGAGGGTGGGATTTATGACCTATACTGCAGCCTGCCACCAGGGGGCGATTAAAACGTTTTGGCTTCACTTTTCAGAACTCATGCGGCACACTTGTCCCCTACCATAACAGATGGTTGCTTTTGCATCTGTCGCTGATTAAATACTGAAAGGTCCCTTTGGTCATTGGGTCTGAGAACTCAATGTCCATTTTTCGAAGAAACAAGACGAAATGCGGACTCATCTGACCACAGCACACATTTCCACTGTCTTTTTGACTATCTGAGCAGCAGACTGTGTTAAGTAAAAGTGGTTTTCCAAAGTACCATGACAGTTTCTCGTGCAATGCCATTTGAGCGCTCAAAGGTTGTGCACATTCACCAGGTTTCCTGCCTTGCCAATAGACAAACTGAGATTTCTCTGATTTCCCCTTCATCTTTTCACAACATTATGCATGGTTGCTTTTTTGCAATTTTGCATTGAGAAATGTGATTTTTGATTTGTTTGACATTTCTCTCATGAAATTTGGCACAAAATGATGAGTCATGATCCAGCTTTACTTGCAGACTGAGATGCTCCTTTTATACCAAAACATGATACCCTCACCTATTACTAATTCAGCAACTAATTGTAAACTGTAAGTTTACTTTGGATATTTTACAGCCTTTTTACTTTTATGTTGCATCTGTCAAAAACTTTTGAGTGTGTTACAGCCATCAAAATCAAAATTATGTTGTTTATATTTACAAAATACGTTAGTTGGTCAGTGAAAACATTGGACATATTTTCCCTGCACTTTTGCCAATTAAATAAAAGGGTAACACTTTATTTTAAGGACCCTATTCTCACTATTAACTAGTTGGTTATTAGAATGCCTATTATTAGCATATTAGCTGTTTATTAGTACTTATAAAGCACATATTAATGCATTATTTTGCATGATCATATTTTAGATTCCTTAATCCTACCCGATACCTAAACTTAATAATTAATTTACTAACTATTAATAAGCAGCAAATAAAGAGTGTGTTCAGAAAAAAAAAAAACAAAAAAAAAAAAACAAGTTATTAATAAAAGTCAAAGAGAATTAACAAAACATAGGTTCTTTATTTCATTGCATTTTACAAAGCATCCCAACTTTTTTTGATTTGGGGTCATAAATAAATAAAACTAGCCTAACAGCTAGAGAGTCGGACATGTAACCCAAAGGTTACTGGCAAGGATTGTAGGTGGGGGGGAGTGAACGTACAGTGCTCTCTTCCACCTTCAATACTACGACCGAGTTAAGACCCTTGAGCAAGGCACCAAACACCCAAGTGCTGCTCCTGGTGCCGCAGCATAAATGGCTGCCCATTGTGTGGTCAAGGTATGCCCAGTCACCATCCATAATTTTTATTTTTTAAACCTGGTCGATCTTTTCTTCTATAATATGCTTACCAATCAATTGTTAATCCTTTGCAAACATATTACATTGAAAGTTGCATCTCAAATTTTATTTCCTAATAAAATGCTATGGTCATTTTAAAAGTGTGAATACTACTCACGTTTTGACATATGGATCAGAGAAGCCATTGACATCCATGGCTGCCAGATGGGCACAGCGTCGAACTCCAACACACAGCCCACCTTTGGCTCGCTCTTTTGCTTTTGTGTGGCCCTCCCCTTCTAGAATCTGTGATGGGGGCAGAAACTGGAGACACAGAAGCAGACGACCTCGCTCTTCTAGATTCTGTTGCTGCTCGCTCTCCCACTGAGCACACAAACACAGAATTTCTGATGTTATACAACTATTTTGTAAATTATTCTCTAATATTGTCCTCACTACGTTAAACATCTTTTTCAAGCCATAAAGCTAAACAGTCTGAATCCAAATTCCTTTGGTTAACATGTTAACATGTTTCAGGCGTGTCAAATTCCTGGAGAGCCACAGTCTTGGAGTGTTTTCTTAATTAAACACACCTGATCCAGCTAATCAAGTCCATCAGGATTATTTGAAATTTTTATGTATGTATTTATGTATGTATGTATATTCAGAAATGGTTTCACGTCTCCAGTGAAGGTTTTTTTTCTTTTTGGAGTTAGACAATCCAAAGAGTCATTTAGCTGTCAGATGTTATTAGATAGATGCTGGATCATGTCATTGTAAACTTTATCTCTTCCCGTTTAAATCAAATTTGCAGGCATGATACTGGCATGTTTTAACATCTTTCTCAAAGATCGTTTTCATCTCTTTTATCTTTAATGATGCTAATCAGGACACTTTTCTGCCTTCCCTTCAAGCTTCAAAGGCATTCCAAGGGGAGAAGGGACAAAGTCCCCCCACCACAATTTGGCCACTACTCATGTGGCACAGACAACAATTAGAACCCGCAATACACATAGGAAAAGGACAAACTGTCCCAAAATCGACATGGTATATAGTTAGTTGTGTTAGTGAAATCTCAAATGCTTATATCTAGACTAATGAATGTATCACTGCCTTAATATTTTCCAAACTCTGGCATATCATGTCTTGAAATAACCCTATTCTGATCCCCTAAATACAGGTGCTTCGTAATAAATTAGAATGTCATGGAAAAGTTTATTTATTTCAGTAATTCAACTCAAATTGTGAAAATCGTGTATTAAATAATTCAGTGCACACAGACTGAAGTAGTTTAAGTCTTTGGTTCTTTTAATTGTGATGATTTTGCCTCACATTTAACAAAAACCCACCAATTCACTATTTCAACAAATTAGAATACTTCATAAGACCAATAAAAAAAAAAAAAAAAAAAAAAAAAAAAAAACATTTTTAGTGAATTGTTGGCCTTCTGGAAAGTATGTTCATTTACTGTATATGTACTCAGTACTTGGTAGGGGCTCCTTTTGCTTTAATAACTGCCTCAATTCGGCGTGGCATGGAGGTGATCAGTCTGTGGCACTGCTGAGGTGGTATGGAAGCCCAGGTTTCTTTGACAGTGGCCTTCAGCTCATCTGCATTTTTTGGTCTCTTGTTTCTCATTTTCCTCTTGACAATACCCCATAGATTCTCTATAGGGTTCAGGTCTGGTGAGTTTGCTGGCCAGTCAAGCACACCAACACCATGGTCATTTAACCAACTTTTGGTGTGGGCAGGTGCCAAATCCTGCTGGAAAATGAAATCAGCATCTTTAAAAAGCTGGTCAGCAGAAGGAAGCATGAAGTGCTCTTAAATTTCTTGGTAAACGGGTGCAGTGACTTTGGTTTTCTAAAAACACAGTGGACCAACACCAGCAGATGACATTGTACCCCAAATCATCACAGACTGTGGAAACTTAACACTGGACTTAAAGCAACTTGGGCTATGAGCTTCTCCACCCTTCCTCCGGGCTCTAGGACCTTGGTTTCCAAATGAAATACAAAACTTGCTCTCATCTGAAAAGAGGACTTTGGACCACTGGGCAACAGTCCATTTCTTCTTCTCCTTAGCCCAGGTAAGACGCCTCTGATGTTGTCTGTGGTTCAGAAGAGGCTTAACAAGAGGAATATGACAACTGTAGCCAAATTCCTTGACACGTCTGTGTGTGGTGGCTCTTGATGCATTGACCCCAGCCTCAGTCCATTCCTTGTGAAGTTCACCCAAATTCTTGAATCGATTTTGCTTGACAAGCCTCTCAAGGCTGCGGTTCTCTCGGTTGGTTGTGCATCTTTTTCTTCCACACTTTTTCCTTCCTCTGAACTTTCTGTTAACATGCTTGGATACAGCACTCTGTGAAAAGCCAGCTTCTTTGGCAATGATTGTTTGTGGCTTACCCTCCTTGTGAAGGGTGTCAATGATCGTCTTCTGGACAACTGTCAGATCAACAGTCTTCCCCATGATTGTGTAACCTTGTGAACCAAACTGAGAGACCATTTTGATCAAATTTTGATGAAATGCTAGAAATAATGCTTGTCTTTTGTGTGTGTGTGTTTATTTGTTCAAAGGCATCTAATTATGCTAATAATGTAATCTGCTCTGTCCCTCTTTAAAATCGTTACCACCTTTCAAGAGACAGAATGAAAGTGGATTGAGCTTTACCTCTCTCAGATAGCAGGAGATTCCTCTCAGTGCCGAGCTCGTAGATGTAGGAGATGGCAACTGAAAAGAGATAAGAGTTTACAACTCACACAAACACATAAAATGTAAGAAATCTCTGTAACTCTGTGGAATTTACACTAGTTATATTTACATGTGCACCTTTAGTTTCAGTTGGAATTAAATCATTCTGATTGGTGAATCAAAACAGTGTTTACGTGAACACTAAATATAAAGTAATGAAGTTGATGTGCGTGTTTTTTATATGTCACAAGTAGGGTTGTCAAAATTAACATGTTAACTGTGCTATTAATTCTTTTTATTTATTTATTTTTATTTATTTATTTATATTTTTTTTTAGTTTAACATTTTTAAAATATTTAACTCACATAATGAGCTATTATGGCATTTTCCCTAGCATCCCTTTAGCTAGAGTTACAGACTATATGAACATGTGATCAAGCACGATAAGACACAAAAGAAAACCTAATGCAGATTCCTGCATCTGAAACATGGCGTCTGTGGACGAAAGTCTGAAGCAAGGACTGGTGGGACAACATTTGTCCCACACCATACCACAGACAGATGAGTGGAGGAATTTTATGACATTTATGATTCAAGAACTACAGCTGTTTAACTGAGTCATACCACTGATTTTTGAGAAACTGGGACAAAACGGTGAAATAATGAAAAAATAATACTTTGTACTCAGACAAATGAAACTACTTTTTTAATTGAATCTACATGTACTAAGCTAATGAGCTATGCTTTGATTCAACCTTCAAACTTTTCTCTTTTTCATCAAAATGTGTTTTTTTTACCCTGCCATCGCTTATTTTGCAATCAAGATGTTTTTAACATTTCAAAACACATTTTCATGTTAGCAGACAGATTATATTTTCACATGTGACCAACAATTCCTCAACAAATATAAATATCATAATCAAATATTATCAAAATATTCATCTAACAGAGGTGACAGACATGACAGAATTGACACATCTGATGGTGGTGACAAAAACCTGAATTTGTTGTCATTTTAGTTATCAAACACATTGAATCAATCAATTATGATTTTAAAACAAACACAAAAAAACTGTATGTTATTGTTTATAAAGCTTTTTTTTTTTTTCCAAGATTAACATTTAAGTTTTTGTTATATCATTGGAACACAAATTAGCTATTTTCTCTCATCTCAGAACAGTATGTCTGCTGTGCATCTGTTATGGTAACAAGGTAACTTCTAAAAACCACCACTCAAAAAATCTTATGGTACTGACATCTGACGTGTTAACAAATTTGGCATTTCTTTCACTAAACAAATGCAGTTCATGTAGTAGCCATTTTGTTTTTGTTCCCCTTTCTTTCTTTTGATGCTAGACGCTAATAGAACCTGCTTTTGTTTACTACACACATACTGAAGCGTGCAGTGTTTTTAGCATCTGCCGTCTCCTAAATGAGGACATAAATACATGAACAACAGTGCGTGTCTGCTCTATTACAAATATTTTATATTTAAAAAATACCCAAAACAGAGGAATTAGATGGAAATACAGGCTATAAAGATATTTAAACTCGCTCTGCCCTTACATCCATGACATTGACTCACTGCGGAGTTGTTTTGGCAATCTTTCCAGCTCTTAACGCTGAATGTGCTCTTTAGATACATGATGGCTAATGTAGAAGCAAATAACTTTAAATAAATAACTTTAAGTAACTTTAAAATGCATTGCAGATTGTATGATCAGGGATGACAGATTCATAAGCAGACATGCTATTTATGACCGGATGTAACTTTACTTTGCGGTAAAAGTGGCTCTCCTATTGACTTTGTCCTATAAGTGAGGCTCTCATGAAAAAAAATAGTGAAGATCACTGATATAATGTGATTATGGATTAAACCACTCGATTCATATGGATTATATGGGGAGACAGGAATCTCCCAGGTCTCAGTAGGAATAACTTTATTTGTGTTTCGTAGACGAATAAAAGACTTAAGAATTTTAGTAAATAATGATAGAATTTCCATTTTGGGGTGAATAGAATAACCCTATAATCCTTTAAACAACTCATTTTGTGTTCCACACAAGGGAAGTAAATGTATAATGCTAAAACACAGGTTTGGGACGACATCAAATGACCACATTTTCAAATTTGAGAGCTTTGTTCATTGTTGTTTCTCATGGTTTTATTCTCTCAGATACTCACAGGAGGTGGATGTTCTAGACAGATGTTATAGCGTTTGGCCTGATCAGGCTTCACTCTACGTAACGCCACTCGTGATTCTCCAATTAACTCATTATGTGTTAGCTTGTCCTCATCACACACAGACACCCTGAAAGAGAGAGACAGATGGAGGTAGGAAATATCTTTACTCAGTAAAAAAAAAAGTATGTTGTATTATAAAATACCTAATTTTAGCTAAATTCAAGGCAGCACTGCATGTGTCCTGTAGAGAAGACAATTCTATAATGCATTGCAACAAGCCACCACTGAAAAAACATTTAAGAGGAATGTTGCATATGTATAGCTATATATTTATCTAATTACTGAGAGGAAAAATGTTTAAAACTATTGGACTCAATTGTGAATTGAGCCTCAAGAAAATTTACTCAGCTATTTAAATGGGGACATTAAACATAACTCTAATTAAATATAGTTTTTATAAATATAGGTGTTTATGGCCATCCTCAAAATAAGGTTTTGTCGGGTTCAGCTTTTCTGGATACCAAACTGTGCCCAAAATATGGTCAATCGTAAATATTTGTTGTGTGTGTGTGTGTGTGCGTTTAATCATGTTTTAAATTTGAGTGGACAAAACTGAATTTGCCTGCACTTCCTGCAAACACACACACATTGCTGGTATATATAATTTACGCAGACTCTGCCGTAAGGATTTTTATACTGCACAAACTGTATCCCCTCACCCTAAACCCTGTTTTTTAAGCCATTTGGTTTCTCTTGTTTTAGAAACATTGTCATTTTTATTAAAAGGCTGACCAAATCATTTGACCTGTGATAGGAAATAAATGGAAATGGCAAATTTATTTATTTATTTATTTATTTATTTTCCCTTTATCAACTAAAATTAAATTAGAGAATGCATTGAAATTAAAAAGCATTATTAATCAAACTTAAAATATTTAAGAACTTTAAAATTTAAATGACTTGACATATTCTAACATCATGCTATGCGATTTAACAGTTTCATCTGAAAAACAGACACAAACGAGAAAACAAAAGTGAGAAAACAGGAGTGTGGGGGACAAAGAGGTAACATGGGGAAAAAAAGTTATAAAGTTTCAAGAGCAACACCAGAAGTAACCCTGAATATAAACTTTGTGTGTTTGATGGCATTGTTGCCAAAAATCATTGATTCTTGAGTGTCACAATATGGAATGGAGTGGAATATAATGGAATAACTTGTTTTATCAAGTTCACCTAATGTGGTCTTCTCATAGAATAAACCAGGACAGGCCAATGGGTTTGTGGGGCCCCAAACAAAATAATGAATATGGGCCCAACCAATTCTGACATAATATTAAGCTGCGCTCACACCATGTCGTAATTACCATAATTCCAAGATGACAACACGTCACATTATATTCTGAGCTGAATTATATGGCAACACTATTAACACCAAAGCATTTATGTGCCCCAGAACTTGTAATTACACTTTGTAGCTAACCGCAGAATGTTCTGAGAGCTATGACTTGAACCAGTGACAAGTGTACCACCTGACCGCGGCCAGGTTCATTTAGGTACTACTTGGACATGGCAAACTATGAGTAAAATGTCACGAGCTGTCATTATGTAATTATGACATGGTGTGAACGCAACATTACACCTATAGAACCACTACAACCATGACAAACTCAATCACACATACCTGACAGTCATCAGACCTCATCACCACCACCATTAGTCATTGTCTGGCCACTTCTGAAGCTACAGACCTCTTATCTTCTACTTACCTGCCTGATGATCCTGTGTACTGCGGTCCCCTTGTTTCTGTCTGTATGTGGCAAAAGGCCAGACCATGACCAATCCTCATGATCCATTCAAAGAACTTGTTAATTTTTTTATGTACTCTTACCACTTCCATCTCCTTAAAGACTCCGAACACTGCAGTCAATCCTCTTTGAACTATTTTGTCACTGATGTATGCCAATCATACTCTTGCTTGGTAGAGGACTGCAAAGGCTTCCCTAGTGCTAGTTCTTCCTTCTTCCTGCAGAATCCATCTGGAATCAAGGAGGCTGTCATGTCGTTGTTGGAATTGTTCCTTGTGCACTTTTCCAAGGTGTTTGGAAGACCAGCTGGCAATACCACACTGAGAGAGAAGATCAAAATTCATCAAGGAAATATTGTAATATTTGATTGTTCATTCAGACTTCGAGACTTTGAGACTTATGATAACACCATGGGATTTTCTTGTCACTGCTTTACTCAACTCTGGGTCAGCAACTTCATTTCGGGGATACTCTGTCAGAAGCTCAAGCTTAAGAAAGAACCCTACTGTTCTGAATCCAATCAAAAATTGTGAAACCGTTAGGAACAGGTGTCATTAAACACTTCACCACTCCTCTTTCAGTCAATGCTGTCAGCACAAGGGGAATATCGCTCGTCTGGTTCTGGAGAAATTCACAGCAGACGTGCTCCCTGTCAAATTCTAGTATCGTCTTTCCCTCATCTAGAACTGTTGTGTGGAGAAACACTTTTCAGCAAGCTTGCTCTGCACAGCACCTAAATTCTAATCCTGAAATGGAGTAGGGACAAATGGAAGACCACCTTCGTAACACATACAGCCATTGCAATACCAGGTCATCCCATGTAGGTTAGTAAATGACCTCACTTTATTTCAATGATTCATTAACTAGATTTTCTGTAAGTGCCTCAACCATTTTGTCTTGGTATATATCAATGACATCCAGGGGTACTCCCAGAACAAGGCCAAACATCACCACCATGTTCAACTAGTGCAGGGTGGCCAGCTTAGTTCCTGGAGAGCCACAGTCCTGCAGAGTTTCACTCGAGCCCTAACTTCAACCAGCTAATCAATCACACTTGAACCAGCTAATCAAGGTCTAATGGTTGTTAGAAAGCTACAGGAAGGTTTTTTTTTTATCAAGGTTGGAGCAAAACTCTGTAAGACTGTGGCTCTCCAGGACCAAAGTTGGCCACGCCTGAGCTAGTGTTTGCCAAGCTTTGTCATCCAGATTCCAAAAAACCTTTCAAGGTGAAAGTTGATGCATTAGTTTCAGGCGTAGGTGCTGTCCTTTCTCAGCAGCAGGTGAATCCTGACTGTCTCCAACTATTTGCGTATTTTTCAAAGAAACGTACTTCAGCAGAGTAACACTATGACACTGGCAATCAAGAGATTTAAGCCAACAAACTGTTTCTTAAGGAGTGGCACATCATTCCACCTACTTTATATGCACCTGAAGAAAGTTCTGAAAATCCAGAATCCGTCCTACTGTCCAACAAAATTGTCATTCCTATTCAGTGGACCCTAAATGAAAGTACTGCTGAGGCCACTCCCACTAAGCCAGGTTCGCTGGACTGCTCACCAAATCAAGTCAATCTACTCTGTTGGCACTGGACACCCTTGGACCAATCATACCATCTTGCGTGTCCAGGAAAGATTGTGGTGGACCAGAATGAGGAATGACATCTCCAGTTTCATCCAAGGCTGTGAAGAATGCACCATAGCCGTGACACCTTGCCACCTTGCTGTCTGCCAGCCAGAAATCTCTTCCTATTGCCCATTCCACAGAGACCTTGGTCACAACTGGGAGTCTGAGATTTCATGACAGATCTTTCTGCCTCTAACAAGTGCACACAAATCCTATTTGTCATTGACTGATTCTTCAAGGCGTTTCACCTGATACCTCTAAAGCAGTGGTTGATCCCCTGACCAAATAGAGCAGAAGACCATGGAGCATTACATGGAAAAGGCTATGAAACAGAGATACATTCATCCTTCCACGCCCCCTGATGCTTTGAGTTTCATCTTTGTAACCAAGTAGGATGAAGGCTTGTGTCTTATGCAGTATATATACACACATATATGAAAATATATATTTCTTATATTTAACATCATTAAATCATTTACAATATAATATAACATTTAATTCATATTTTAAAATATAGCTAGTTTACAACAGAATAAGCACACTCGCTCATATAAAGCATTTTGTGAACAGACTATCCACTGTGTTGAAAAGTGCACAGCTTTTCTTTTTTTTTTTGAAATAAAGTAACATATGGTCTTAATTGGTGTATGGACAATTGTCAACCTAACCACAGGCTCCACTCTTCAGCAGAATGGTAACCCCACAAACATACACATACACCAGAAACCCTTTTTAAATTTCCATTTGAATACAACATTAACAGATGTCCTCCATAATAATATTGTTCCCTGAAGGAGGGAACAGAGATGTCACATCGATGGCTGATGATTTGGGAATCTCACTAGAGAAACCAATCTACTTCAAGTAAAAATTAACGAGCCATTGCACATTGGCATGCAATATTTGCATCCAGCTGCTGCTGATCACAGTGCGAGTATAAATAGGCAGCAGATGCAACTCATACTCAGGTTTTGTTGAGAAGCTGAGCCAGTGACCTGGCCACTCAGCGGTGGTACAGCAACTGCGGTGATGGGGCAAGCTGTCTCCGTTCCCTTCTTCAGGGAACGAGGGTTCCCCTTCAGTAGGATGAGACAAAGCAAAGCTAGGGCTGGGTCTCTTGCCCCACTAAGGAACCTGATTACCAGATTGTGCTTCCCTACCGGCTTACTCTTCATGGAATCATGATTTGCCAAAATTGCAGCAACATAGAATTTAAGGGTGGAGGGAAACGGCCTTCGCTCCAACCCTTGCTGTAGAAAGGAAAGCACAAGTCTGATCGGGCATCTCCAAAAGGAACACCACTCGATGAACAGGTTCCACTTCAAGGCTTAAGCACATTTCTCAACGACAGGGCTCACACCAAAGTCATGGTATGTGCTACCTCTTGGGGTAGATCACCTAGAACCTCTGCGTCCCATCCACGGACCAGACATTGAGTTTCCAGAGATCCCGACACGGCTGCCTTAAGGTTCCCCATCTCTGAGAAAGTAGGTCCTTCCTCAGAGGAATCCGCCAGGGAGAGGCTGTCAAAATGTTTCCAAATCAGCTGGAATGTCTGGGGATGGTCTCCATTCTCCAGGGAGCGCAGCTTGTGACAGCTAATCGGCAGCACAGTTGAGCTGATCAGATACTTCCGACTCCAAAAGAGGAGATGGTATGTGAGTTGCGATATGTGGTGGGAGCGCAGACTGCCAAGAGAGGGGCACTCCTGCCAAAAAAAGAGCAAGGTTTGACCGCGGGCTGAAGGTTTGGCGGCAGGCCAGTGTGACTTGCACCCGGTGAGTGCTGCATTGCCATGCTCATCTCTGGAACCAGTGCTGAAGCGGTCTCATATAAAGCAGCCCCAGCTGCTTGACTGCAGCTGCCATATGTCCCAGGAGCCTCTGAAAATTGTTTCAGTCTGAAATTCTCCCTTGAACGAATTCAAGCAGTTCAACACTGACTGGGCACATTCCTTCGTGAGGCATGCTGTCTGTTCGACCGAATCCAACTCCATGCCATTGGGGGGAGTTTGCTCTTTTCCCAGTTGACCCAAAGACCCAACTGGCTGAGGTGCCTGAGCACCAGGCTCCTGTGCTCACACAACTGATCCTGAGACTGTGCCAGTATTAGCCAGTCGTCAAGGTAGTTGAAAATGCAAACACCCTGCTCTCTCAGGGGAACAAGAGGTGCCTCTTGTTCCCCTCTGAACTTTTGTGAAGATGCGGGGGGACAGCCTGAAGGGCAAGACCTTGTACTGATATACTTGTCCTTCGAACACAAACCGCAGAAATTGTCTGTGTTGCAGAAGGATCGAGACATGAATGTCTGCATCCTTCAGGTTGATCACTGCAAACCAATCTGATGGATGAATGCATCTGAAAATTAGTGCGCTTTACAACACTTACCTGGTTCCACAGATGGGCATAAGTTGCGTGAGAAGGCTTGACTCTCGAACCGCCCATTGCTTTCTCACTACTCCCTGTGCACTCTTGGCACCCAGTGATAGAAAAAGCTGCTCTTTTGTCGAGATTTTGGTTACAGTGGCTACAAAACAAGAGTGAGTGGTGTGTTAACCATCTCCCAAAGAGCAGTTTCCTCTATCTTTGAGTGGCCCAGCTCAGCTTACCACCAGGTTTGGCAGAAGTCTGGATTAGCGGGGGCAGATTGAGGAATCAAAGTCAGATATTCCATGTGTTAACATCAAATCTACTATGAGGCACAGTATATGAGTAGGGCTGTCTACCTAGTGACAAAGGTCAAATGATTCCACCATATTTAAAAATTCCTTTGATAGAGAATCATTGCCACAGCAAACATAAATCTTAAAATGACCAAAAATTAACAATCTTTCTGTAACGTGTATGCTGTGTCTATGGGTCCATAATATTGAAGCCTGTTTCTATGCATTCCTTTTCCTTGTTTAATTAGTATAACACCCATGCGTGACAAAACACCAGACCAAATAAAGTTTCATTATTTCGCAGCATTTTTCTTTCTTTTTTTTTGTTTTTTTTTCCATCTCTCATGGACCTGCCAGCTGTCCAGCTGCTCTGCCCAGAGCAGGGAAATCACTCCCTCAAGGACCACACAAGGTACTTTATAGAACTGGCTAATCTTGCCACATTCATGGAGTAGGTGTTGGTTAATAATAGCTTCCTATTTACCATTTGCTTGGTTGAGGAACACACAATAGCCCCACTCCACATCCAGAGACTAGCCATCTACCATGATGAACTGCACAATTTAGTTGCAAGTGCCTACCACAGACATGAGCCTTAGCCTGCAGTGATTAACGAGCCAGAGATGAGGACTGAACCAACCATCGCCTCCAAGACTGAGCCCTTCAAAGAGTGTGACCAAGTGCACACGCAACCAACATCAAGCTTTGCAGAGGGCAACTTGGAGGGAAGTACCGCCCACTGCCCCGCCACTGTGAATGCGATGGATATGGCCTCTGGAAGCTATTTAGAGGAACTTTTAGACATTTTTGAGTTAGTCATTGACCTGCTTAAACCTCGGGATTCCACTCTTCCGCCTTCGCCTTGTCCCTCCATCCCTTTGGCTTCATCAGCCTCCTCCATCGCTCTGGATCCACTTCTATCATATGAGGAGTCAGCTTCACCATGGCCTTTTCAGGAGGGGCCGTACTGTAACGTGTATGATATGCCCTTGTTTCATTATGTTTCGGTTCTGCCCTGTGACCTAGTTTCCTACAGTCTGTTTAATTAATCATTCTGTTCACCAGTTGTGAGAGGTGATGTTTTTAAGCAGGTATGCTGAGTGATAAGACTGAGTCTACATCAGTCTCATGCTGTTTGTGAGAACATTTGACATTTAAAATGGTTAAACAGTTAAAGAGATTTTATTCATTACAAAAGTTTGATGTTTAGCCTTGCTAAACATCCTTTGACATGAGTTTATTATGGCACTCAAAGTCAGAACAGGATGGAGCATTCTAACTTCAAAATAATCAAATGGGTCACCTGCCTATAAGAATGAATGATGAGAATGTTATTATGTAATTAATATTAATTAAATGTCACTAATTATAAAAACGGAGAGTCTAAGCTATAAATTCAAGTGTTTTGGGATGAAATGCATGGAAATTTAGGTTAGTACTACAAACTTATGCTTAATCCTGAACGTGCCCGTCTGTAGAGGTTAACATGTTTTTTCATCCGTCTGATCCAATCTAACTTAACCCTCAGATCAACACTCTTCTGCCTCTGGCTACCAACACAGTGCACAATGTCATGCAGAAACTTGAGCCTTGTGAAAACATTTCCTATATTTCCCGTGGGTTTGTAAGTAAATGCCTCCCAGATGCAATGATGACCTTAATCTGTCACTACAGCTGAAAGAGAAAGATGCAGTGAGTGATAGGAGACAGATAAATAAAGAGAAACAGAGACAATATAGAGTAACCAATGATGAGAAGATTAAAAGAATTTTCCAGGTTAAATACTTAACTAACTAACTGAATGAATAAATAAATAAATAAATAAATAAATAGTCTTTGGGAGCTATAGGCACTTATGCCCCTGGTGCTATCTTGGCTTCATCATTTATTATGTTGTCATCATTTATTCAAATGTTGTTTATGTATAGATTTGAATGATTGATCCAAGATGTCCCAGACCTAGATTTTTGAATAATTACATTTTACAATGGTTTAAACAAAGGGTGAAATAACAATTATTATTTCATAACAACTACTATTTCAGTAATTATTGTGTAAAAATGTGTTGTATTGTACCATATACATCTATGAATGTCCCCAACCCCATTCTCAAGCTCATTGCTGTCTCTCAGCATCAGTGTCCACCAGGACCAACATTTTTGTCCTCAGTAAAGTTTAATACAATATAATTGTACTTGTTTACTAAGGACACAACAGACCTCGAAATTAAATATGAGACAAACAATGTGTGAAAAAAACAAACAAACAAGTAAATAAAATGCAGTGAATGCATCACAGTTTAGAATGCATAAAATGGCAGCAACAAAATTGCCTTAGCAAGACAAAGGTTAGTTATTTCATATGAAAAATGACAAAAAAAACTGACAGAATTATACTGAGATGCATTTGTATTCACTGTGACATAAACAATTCAAGTAAACTAGGATGACAAGTCACCTTTATTTTTATTTTTATTACTCTTTATGCTTTACATGTTACCCTTGGGTGATATCATCAGGAAATATGGTGTTAGCTTTCACTGCTATGCTGATGATACCCAGCTCTATATTTCTTCGCGGCCTGGCGAAACGTACCAATTTGAAAAACTAATGGATTGTGTAGTTGAGTTAAAAAATTGGATGACAAGTAATTTCTTACTGCTAAATTCTGAAAAAACAGAGGTGTTAATTATTGGGCCTAAAACCTCAGCGTGTAATAACCTACAACACTGTCTAATACTTGATGGCTGTTCTGTCAATTCTTCGTCATCAGTTAGGAACCTAGGTGTGCTATTTGATGGAAATCTTTCCTTTGAAAACCACATCTCTAGTATTTGCAAAACTACATTTTTCCATCTCAAAAATATATCTAAACTACGACCTATGCTATCAATGTCAAATGCTGAAACATTAATTTATGCATTTATGACCTCACGGTTAGATTATTGTAATGCTTTATTGGGTGGTTGTTCTGCTCGCTTAATAAACAAACTCCAGCTGGTCCAAAATGCAGCAGCTAGAGTTCTTACTAGAACCAAAAAGTATGATCATATTAGCCCGGTTCTGTCTACACTGCACTGGCTCCCTATTAAACATTGTATAGATTTTAAAATCTTGCTAATTACTTACAAAGCCCTGAATGGTTTATCTCCTCAGTACCTGAGCGAGCTCCTATCACATTATAGTCCCTCACGTCCGCTGCGTTCTCAAAACTCTGGCAATTTGATAATACCGAGAATATCAAAATCAACCGCGGGCAGGAGATCATTTTCTTATCTAGCGCCCAAACTCTGGAACAATCTACCCTACAATGTTCGGGACGCAGACACACTCTGTCAGTTTAAATCTAGATTAAAGACCCATCTCTTTAACCTTGCTTACACATAACAAATCAACATATTCTTATAATTCAAATCCGTTAAAGGATTGAAGTCTTATAATTCAAATCCGTTAAAGGATTGTTAGGCTGCACTAATTAGGTCAACCGGAACCAGGAACACTTCCCATAACACCCGATGTACTCAGTGCATCGTCAGAAGAATGGCATCTACGCTAATATTAGTCTGTTTCTCTCTTATTCCGAGGTCGCATTAACCACCAGATCCAGTCCGTATCCAGATCAGATGGTCACTGCAGTCCCCCGGATCCAGTCCAAACCCAGCCCAGATGGTGGATCAGCACCTAGAGACGACCACTACAGCCCTGAATGTCAGCGGAGTCCACATCAACTAGATGAGCCCCAGAGACGGATCCACAGTGAAGACCACATCACCTAGACGGCTGTCGGCACAAGACCACGGGAACTTTGGCCAGAGGAGAACTGGCCCCCCCGACTGAGCCTGGTTTCTCCCAAGGTTTTTTTTCTCCATTTGTCACCGATGGAGTTTTGGTTCCTTGCTGCTGTCGCCTCTGGCTTGCTTAGTTGGGGACACTTTCTCTTAACACAATGTTGCATTTTATTTTATTGTTTTTGACTAACTACCTTTACCTAAAAAGTGAGTGTTTACTGTTGCCTTTGGCATTGTTGATGTACTGTTTCCTATTTAATACTGTACAGCCGCCTTGTCACAATTCTGTATTGTTAAAAGCGGTATATAAATAAAGGTGACTTGACTTGACTTGTAATGGACACTGGTCTCATATTGTTTAGGTGTTATGGCTATACTAGTACATTTGAAACAGTGTAACATTATATTTTCACAAAGTTTTTCTACATCTATAGACCTCAATAGTAAGTACATTACAAAAGCACTTAGAAGCTGTTTCCCCCCCCCCCCAAACTAACCAGTCTAAATTTTCTGTAGTGATTTACACTGCTTCTTTCTTATAAAGCTTGAGTTCTGTTTAAGTTTATGTATTTCTTTAATGACTGGTGATGAAGGAAAGTAACATGGGGAGGGAGGTGATTAATATACCTTAGAGTTTTTCTGTACATGTCCTCCACTGTGATACCAGAGTATGTGAGCGTTTCATTCCACACTGGGTTCAAGGTGTTCCTTACAGTTTTCGTCTTCAGTTTACTGGCCTTGGATAGAAAACATTGAATAACATAATTCTAACATAATAACATAATTCTCTTACTAAAGAGATAATAAAGAGGGGAAATCATAAAGCATAGCTACATCAGCTAAACAGGGGTAGGGGTTCAACACTAGATAAAAAGTTCTTCAGGACAAACTTTAGGTTGGCTTGAAAATGCCTAGACTGAAAGTTTAAAGTAGTAGCAAAGACTGCCTGTGTCTGCATCGAGAGTGAACTGTACTGATACCCAGCAAACGCTCATCTGACCTTAGTGCATGTTTACTGTTTGGTTATTTTTTGGGAAACAAAACTGTTCCACAAAATGTAATTTGTAGGTTTTAATTTTTATTTCTCTGTATAAATTGCTGTATGTTGAGTGACTGGAAAGAGAAAAGCACAAAACAGATTAAGACCTTTTAAGTTTAGATACTAGTGTATTTAGAATTTTTTACACTTGATAATGAGATTAAGTTAAAATAATGACAAACTAACCCTGTGCCTTCCAGTAACATTTATCACGAAGCTGCAGATGCCAATAGTTTGTAGACTGTTTGATTTAGTTTACCCCTAAAAGTTAATTAATGCATTAACTATTAAACATGTACTAACATGTAGTTAAGACTGCATTATCCATGCATGAATCCTTATGACTTCAGTTAAGGAAAGCTTTAGCTCTAGCTCATTCTTCACTAATCATGAGTTCATGTTAAAGTTAGTATTTATTCAGGTATCAATACATGATTATTCATGCACCTTTATTGTAAATTGTTACCATCCCATGTAACGCACATTATACAAAGTATTACCCAATGTTTATAGCTTGGCTCGTGAAACCCAACATACCGAAATTCTATTTAAACTATTTTACAAAACTTTAGAGCTACAACCATCAAACTTGGGTCAAACCTTCAGACTATTCTGACTTGTTGTGCTATATATTTTATCAGACTTACGGTTTTCCTAAAAATGAACTCCCATAGATTTACAATGATGAAATGTTAAACTGTCAGAAGACATTTAGACTCATTTAAAATACCTTAGCAACCACCCAGAATGCCCTAGCAACTACCTAGCAATCACCCATATTACTATAGGAACTGCATAGCAACCACCTAGCAACAACCTAGCAACAACCCAGAACATCTTAGAAGCCGACTAGTAAGGACCTATAACACCCTAACAACCACACAGCAACCACCCATCTTTTGAACTACTACTATTAAAAACCTTCTTACATCTATTTCAAACTTTCTAGTTAGCCTTTAAAACCAAGCCAACATAAAGTTTGTCTTGACATTATCTTGACACATCACATGGACATGTTCCACCAATATTTTTTTTATTTTAGTTTTGTAATATAACTTTTTTTTTAACCCAACAGACTTCTTCTCTTTTTTTTTTTTTTTTTTTTTTTTTTTTTGTCACTGATGTATTATTGCAAAGACATTAAAGCATGGCATGAAGCACATCTGATTTTTAGTAATTTAACCAATGTTATGAACTTGACTTGCAATATACACCAATCAGGCATAACATTATGACCACCTTCCTATTATTTCTACTGAATAGACTAGAACATTTTGTTGGCATTAGTGGAAGTGCATTGGCATGGTTCAAATTGTACTTATCTGAGTGCCATCAGTTCATAGCAGTGAATGAAGAGGTATCATATTGATCACAAATGCTGTAAGGAGTACCTCAAGGCTCAGTACTAGGGCCGTTACTTTTCATGCTTTACATGTTACCCTTGGGAGATACCATCAGGAAACATGGTGTTAGCTTTCACTGTCACTCAGCTCTATATTTCTTCGCACGCCCAGAAATATAGAAATATAGGTCCTGGTTCTGTCAGCACTGCACTGGCTCCCAATTAAACATTGTATAGATTTTAAAATCTTGCTAATTACTAATAGTTAACGGTTTAGCACCTCAGTACTTGAGTGAGCGCCTATCATATTATTGTCCTTCACGTCCACTGTGTTTTTAAAAGTCTGGCAATTTGATAATACCTAGAATATCAAAATAAATTTAGGGCTGCAGATCTTTTTCTTATTTAACGCTCAGTCTCTGGAACATCTACGTAACATTGTTTGGGAGGCAGACACATTCTGTCAGTTTAAGTCTAGATTAAAGACTGTCACACCCCTGCAATATGTTCTGGGCTGAGGAATTTCTCATGAACATTCAGCAGGCGGAGAGGCCGTTGGAGCAGTATGTGGAGGAATTCTTGAGCGTTTTACACCTGGTGAGTTGGAGCGATTCTATGATTACTCCTGACGATTGCCGCAGACCCGTAGCGGAATTCATTAACCATATCCTTGCTCTTAGTAATTCCAATTTCTATGTCGATATGGAAGATTCTAATCTTCCCCCCCATCCGAAAACACGCGGACGCTCCAGCTCACCACCAGCCAGCGTCCTTCACCTGCTGTTCCAACGAGCTCACTCCCTCCAGTCCTCCCTCGCTCTCCCCAGTTCTCCAGAGCTCCTCCCTCATCCTCAGCCCAGAACCCTTGGCCCGCTCACGGACTCTAGCCGCAGCCCCGTGCTTGAGTCGGCCTTCCGCCGCCCCGCGCTCAAATTGGCTGGAATATGGCAAGCCACATATGCCATAAGAACAATGTTGACCAATATGGATTACTCTCTCCTTCATCTCTACTGGTCCCATCCAGCCCTCCCAAGTCTCCGCTGGTCCCGTCCAGTCCTCCAGAGCCTGAGCGCCGTCCAGAGCCCGCGCCACCAGAGCGCCGTCCAGAGGCTTCTAATATGCTCCCTGACCCGCCATGGCATCCCGGACTGTATGCTCCGCTGTGGCTCCCTGAGCTCCCTGACCCGCCATGGCTCCCTAAGCTCCCCGATCTGCCCTGGAGGCGTACCTCCTCTCCCTCCTGTGTCTGCCCTGCACGAGCCTCCAGGGCACCCACCCCCCCTCCCCAGTGTATTTGTTACGGCGTGAGACGCGCCTTACAGGAGGGGGGAGTAATGTCACACCCCTGTGGACTGTTTCATTGGTTTTTCCCTGTGTGTCCTTATTTGGTCTTTCCTGTTCCATTTCTGATTATGACATCATTGTTTAATCACTTATACCTGTCCTGTTCTCATTAGTCTGGTTATTTAAGTTTGATTCAGTTCCTCGTTCATTGTCGGTTCTTAATGTCGTTATGTTGTTTTCGTTGTGTTAGGTTTCCCTGCTGTTCCTGTTCGTTCCTGTTCCTTGGTTTGGATATTATTAATAAAGTGCGTGTTCATGACTTTCTCATCCCTACTCCTTCCCGCACACAACACCTGACAAAGACCTATCTCTTTTACTTGGCATACACATAACACACTAACACATTTCTATTATTCTTTTTTTTTTTTTTTTTTTAATTTTATTTATTTGATCAGGGACAATGCACAAACAACATTAGTCTAAAATAAGAAAAGATGTCATGTGCCAGGTTATAGCAAAAATGCTAATTTCCACCCGCAGTCCCTGGACAGGTCCCTGGCAGTCCTGGTTCAAATCTGTTAAGGGATTGTTAGGCTGCAATAATTATGTCAGCCAGAATCGGGAACACTTTCAGAACACTTTTTCTTACATCATAAGAAAGAATGGCATCTACAGTAATATTAGTCTGTTTTGTTCTTTTTCCAAGGTCACTGTGGACACCTCAATCCAGTCCGTATCCAGACCAGATGGTGGATCAGGACCTAGAGATGACCTCTACAGCCCTGAATGTCAGCAGAAACCATATTACCTAGCCATCGACACAAGACCACAGGAACCACATAAGTCCTCTGCACAATCTGTCTTTGCTGCAGCATGGAACAAACTGCTGGTTCGTCTGGCCAGAGGAGAACTGGCCCCCCCGACTGAGCCTGGTTTCTCCCAAGGTTTTTTTCCTCCATTTCTGTCACAGATGGAGTCTTGGTTTCTCGCCGCTGTCGCCTCTTGCTTGCTTAGTTGTGGTCACTTAATTTCCAGCGATATTGTTGACTTGATTGCACAGATACTATTTGAACTGAACTGAGCTGGATGATGACATTACTGAATTCAATGATGAACTACTTTTAACTGAAAATTGTGTTTACTGTTGTCCTTTTGCATTACTGACACACTATCTTTCTATTTAATACTGTAAAGCTGCTTTGACACAATCTGTATTGTTAAAAGTGCTGTATAATAAAAAAAAACTTGACTTGACTTGTGTTGGTCTTCCTTTTGCTGCCAAAGCAGCCCTGACCCGTCGAGGCATGGACTCCACTAGACCCCAGAAGGTGTGCTGTGGTATCTCGCACCAAGATGTTAGCAGCAGATCTTTTAAGTCCTGTAAGCGGGGGTCCATGGATCGGGCTTGTTTGTTCAGTACATCCCACAGATGCTCGATTGGATTCAAATTTGTGTCAGAGGTATGTGTCAAAGTAACATCAACATGGATGGCAGGACCCAAGGTTTCCCAACAAAACATTGCCCAAAGCCCGGCTTGCCTTCTTCCCATAGTGCATCCTGGTGCCATGTGTTCCCCAGGTAAGCAACGCACACGCACCAGGCCATCCACGTGATGTAAAAGATACCATGATTTATCAGACCAGGCCACCTTCTTCCATTGCTCTATGGTCCAGTTCTGATGCTCACATGCCCACTGTTGGTGCTTTTGGTAGTGAACAGGGGGTCAGCATGGGCAGTCTGACTGGTCTACGGCTATGCAGCCCCATGCGCAACAAACTGTGATGCTGTGTGTTTTCTGACACCTATCCATCAGAACCAGCATTAACTTCTTGAGCAATTTGAGCTACAGTAGCTTGTCTGTTGGATTGGACCACATGGGCCAGCCTTCGCTCCACATGTGCATCAATGAGCTTTGGATGCCTTTGACCCTGTCACCGGTTCGCCACTGTTCCCTCCTTGGACCACTTTTGATAGATACTAACCACTGCAGACCAGGAACGTTCCACAAGAGCTGCAGTTTTGGAGATGCACTGACCCAATCGTCTAGCCATCACAATTTGGCCCTTGTCAAACTCGCTCAAATCCTTACGCTTGCCCACTTTTCCTGCTTTTAAACACATCAGCTTTGAGGACAAAAAGTTCACTTGCTGCCTAATATATCCCACTCACTAACAGGTGCAGTGATGAAGAGATAATCAGTGTTATTCATTTCACCTCTCAGTGGTCATAATGTTATGCCTGATTGGTGTATGGTACTATTAACATAACATCCTTACCCCAGCATGTTCAGGATCTAACAGGTAAAAAGACACATGCAGACAGATAGCAGCAACAATTACATTTGGCAGTTATTGTATATATTATGTATAAATGTTATATCATTATATATTGTAGCACAATTGGTGCAGCCTTACCTTCTTTGAAATGTTCTTAATATTTTCTGTTCTGCAATATAATAATTACTTTTGACACAAGTTAACTGGCCCCTAATTTGTCCCTGTTTGAGCAAACTTCCAAAAATTGGGTTTTAAAAAAGGCAAAATAACTGTATTTATTTCCCAGATTGGTTACACTTTATTTTGATAGTCCACTTTAGACATTCTACTAACTATAAATAACTATAAATAACATGTCAACTAATTTTCATTAATTTGCAACTACATGTCAACTAACTCTCAGAGCAGACTGTTAGGTTAGGTTTAGGGTTAGTAGAATAAGTTCACATATACTTGCAAAGTTTAGAAGAGTGTTAGAAGATATTAAGCAGACAATCTACTAATACTCTAATGACTAGTTGGCATGCAGTTACAACGTTACTTACTGTTTAGTAGAATGTCTAAAGTGGACTGTCAAAATGAAGTGTTACCAGAGACACAACTTTTTTGCATACCTGCATACCTGACAATAATCATTCAAATAATAAACATACAAACTACTTGCACGTGTAAACATGTAAAATAACAAGTAAGAAGTAATAAGATCCTGGTGAATGAGCACTAATCTTCCAGCTTTGTACGCCTGTTTTATAGAGAATGCGAGAGTTGTCAATCTGAGCAATCACTTGTTGGTGGACAGCTAAAAAGTCATTTTCTCTCACACACTCTATCACTCTAAGTTGTTTTATGGATTACTGTATCAAACTATTGTCATTGCTGAACCAAAGAAATATACTATCTTGTTTCATCTTCTCTTTGTAGAATAAAATATTATATATTTAAGTGATAAACAAGTGCAAGAGTGACAAAAAAAGACCAGACCTTGCAGGCACCAGGAAGCAGGTGTAACTTCACATAGGGGTCAGCCAAACCGTTAAAATCCATGGGCCTCAGACCCTGTGTGCATTGAAGGAAGTATGAAAATACAAACAAAATAAACAAGAAAAAGAGAGAATGGTGATAAACCAAAGAGTAAACATAGAGGTATCCTCCCAACATTGTCTATAATAGGGCCATTTTTGTAGATGTTACTGTATTCATCTTTTACAAAAGTAAATACATGCATTGCTTGACTAAAACATACTCTGTCTAAAACTGACACAACTTAGATTAATTATTATTGATTTTAAACAGGGCAATGAGGCATCATTGAGTATATTGAGATTAAAATGAAATACATTTTTAGAATGTTTGTCCACTTATCGTTTTGACAGATAATTAGGGTTCCAGGTACGAAGTGATAAAATGTTTTTTTTTTTGTTTGTTTTGTTTTGTTTTTTTCTGCCATAAAAGTGTCTGGGCATCAGAGACCATACATAACAGAGACCCCAAACTTGGTGGGATGGTTCATAACTATACAAACTACTCAGGCAAGCGAACACACTATATGGCGCTATAGTAAGTTTCTTTGTTTCATAATAACTCTGCAAATGTGGGCTAGATTCAAAATTCATTGTCTCCTCTGAATCTGGTCTAAATCTCAACATTCTTCAATAATTCATTTCCATCATGAAAAAGTTTCTGCCATTTTGAAAGCTCCTAGGCTGTTCAACTGATTACCAATCCGGCATACATCATCACCAAACACTCATCCCCAAAATTTTGATTGCTCAAAGAGAAAGTAAGTCAATAATTGGTCAGGCAACAACCATTTTTATGAGTTGAACATTACGGATTATCAACAAATATATGTCAAGTTTAATTAAACCTAATACACATAGAAAACAGGAATTCCTGAGGATGCACACTAAGTTTTGCTAAATTTTGCTAATAGGGGGCACTACAGCTAAAAAAAAAGTCATATGATCTGTCTTTGGTGGATGTCCTAAACATGGCAGCAAACAGGCAGTCAAATTTCAAAAGCTAATGACCAAAACTGAATGGCCTACTGTTATAAAAATTAATGTATTCGCACACTGTGTGAAAATGAATATGTGTACCGAATTTAGTGATTTTTTTTTTCCTCACATGGTTTTATTTGTAAAATCTTTATCTTAATCTTTATGAAATCTATCTATTTTCCTATTTTTACATTTCTGTTTTTAAACATGTTTTAAACATGATTTCCTTACAAGTGGTTATGCAATTAATATAAAATATAAACAGATTTAACAGATTATGCATTATGCTACAATATTACATCTTCCCAGTACAAGACAGAAAACTCTTTATATGAAAAAAAAAGATAATATGTAGTTACCTTTGCTCTAATAATGGTGCAGCGAAGAGAACTTGTAACAGTCTCATAGAGCAGTTCGAATTCTAGGGTTCCCAATGATGCTGACACAAATGAACCAAAATATCAATCAGTAGACCAATCTAAGTTTAATAAAGATTTTGTTAAACATAAACATTGGTTAGATGTAGGCTTACACTTAAACAGTTTACGATCTGTTCTGTTTAGTATAAACTTTACAGTGCAAAGACATATAGAAATGGGGAAACACATGACAACCACAACCAGTGAAAGGTAGATCTAGTGAACATGAACCAATAGCATGTTTCCACTGTCAGGCCAAAATTGAGCGTGCTAGTGCGTTCCAGGGCCAGGCATGTTTCCACTGTCATTTTCAGGGTTTGATTGTGCTTCCTTGGGGCCAACTACCAGGGATTTTCCACCCACCAAATATCTTGGTCCAAAGTGGGTCAAAAGGAGCTTGAGGAGTCGTCATGAACAAAGTTATCAAAGTTAGAAGTTTATCCAAGTTATAGGAGATGGTTGGCATCACTGCTATTTTCAAGCTACCAGCAAACATAAACATTTATGACATTTAAAACAATTTTAATGGCACAACTCAAATTTAGAGACCAGTGAGTGTCTGAAATAATTTACAGTCGCAAGCTGATAGGAATTGTACAAAGCAATGGGAACTGTATGAAGCAGAGATCTATTATATGCACTGCCAAAGGCTACATGTGCTAACCATCACTATTATAAATATGTTATGCTAATGAAAATACCGTCTGACGACTTTTGAGGGAGATGTGTTAAGGCTGGGTTTTAGAGAAGCGCTGCTCAGACATTGGAAACACAGCTTGATTTTGGCCTGGCAGCTCAAAGTGCAAGCACTAGCCTGACAGTGGAATAGTGGCTAAGGAAACAACAGAACTGATAGACACATGAAAAGACAATAAACCAATGAATCTGTGAAAAGGATCCAAGCTGGGAAAGGACCATTTCAGAACTACCAACACAAATATAGTGTTGAAAAAACAAGCATGGTGAAAAAGTAAAAAGGTATGGATAAACATTTGTTTAACCATTATCTTTTAAATGCATCGTTATGTAAAAACATAAGAAAAAGCTATGACTGGTAGAACAATTTTCTGCTTCTCTTATCTTTAACTGTTGAAAGAAATAATAGCATAATTTAAAATAATTAATGTGGAATTTGTTTATGAGGATGTAATACATTTTTCAAGCTGTCACATGAAGTTCTCACAAGGTTACTGGGTATTAAGAAAGATTAAGCTATGTGCTGTTTTTCTATATGATATATTTTAGAAACTACAAACAATATCAACAAAAAAGAAAACTGTGTTCATCAAACCATTTCATGGGATCTTTAACATATAAAACAGTTAATCACTTGTCACAGCACAGCATAAAAAAACATCATAATCACAAGACATTATGTTGATATTAGAGGTGTAAAGCACTTGTTGAGGATGAATAAACATCCCTTTTCTGTTTGTACTTGTGTGATCAAGTTATAAATGACTCACTGTTGTCATCACTGTCACAGCTGTCAATCTCCACAGATGTGTCCATTCTACTTATTGCTGACGGTGTCCCTCTGCCTCCAGCAGCTCCCGCTAAGTAAGGGGACAGGAGACCTCCATGCCCTGCTGCTCCAACAGCATCTGAAGGACAGCTGGCCTGGTTTGGTGACAGTGAGTCAGAGAAGGAGGATGTTGGAGAAAGATGGGGGAAGTAGGCTGATATTTGACGAATGGGTCGAATGGGGCCAGGACAGACATTTATCGCCATGTGCTCCTGTATGGAGATCCCCATCCGCTTTCCCTTTTGTACAGTCATCTGGTTAAAAAAAAAACACAAACAGAAACAGGTAAGTATTCTGTGTATGAGATGATCCCGATTCTGCTTTAGTGTAATTAGATTTATAACCAGATGTTCGGTCCTAATTGTAATTGCTAAATTGTAGGGATCCTAGCAAGATCAATCAAGATCCAACTGGATAAGTGAAATAAAAAAATGTTTTATTTAGTTTCTATTTTATTCTTAAACCATTTGGTAACATTAATTAGTTAGTTATCATTAATTAATGCATTAACTAATATTAACTAACAATGTGCAATACATGTTAAAGTATTTATTAATCTTTGACAAGAACAGGCTGATGTCAGAGTCCACGCTGGCAGCCACTTTTTTTGACTCTAAGAACTGTCCAGAAGAACAGGCAGAGGTAAGAATGCAGGAAGACGGACACTCCACTGAGGTTAAAACAGTTCACGTAGACAAGGACAGACTGAGATTAAAATCATGGGGTCGCAAATAAATCCAGCATCTCTGCTTACCAAAGCATATTCAAAAAGAAAAAAAGTTGCACAAGCTGTAAATATAGCCATCCATGCAACAAGGCATATTGTCATCCTCCATTCTGTGGTTGCTATATTTGCCACAGAAGGGCATCGGTGATAAGAAGAAAAGGAAGGAGTGCCCCCCCTTCTGAGGGAGGACTGAAAGCAATAACTGCCCAATTGCCACAGAAATGGAGCAGGTTTTCTGCTTTAAAAAAAAAAAAAAAAGGAATCGCAGACTACTCTTTCTGTTGCTTGTTTTATGTTGTACTCTGAGAAATGCTTGTGTGCTTATGCATGTCAGTGGGTTTTTGGCAAGATGCCTCAGATCACATTCTAAAATAACTTTTAAGTATTTTATTTTATTTATTTTTTTTCAGAATTATAACTAAACCTGTCTCCTCGTCAAGCGTTGTCAGTTGCTCCTTCTAGAGGAGCTTGTTTAGCTGGTACAGTTCAGTCTAATTGGGGTTGGAGCTAAACTTTGCAGGACACCAGGCCTCCAGGACCAAGTTTGGGCATCCCTGCACAAAACAAAGTTCTGTTCTGTTCCGTTCTTCTTTTAGGGGTAAAACAAAGTTTGAAATATGTGAGCAGCGGTATACTGTTAGCATATATCCCGATGCCGCCCACTCTGATGAGAGTAACGTTTAAATAAATACGTAAATGTGTGCATCACTGCACAAATCGGCAGCACATTACAGTTCCGACATGGCCATCGGAGCTGATCGCGGCTACTCTGTTCAATGGTTGTGTTTACACCAGCCACATTGTGGTATGTTTCAGATGTGTCCCTGAAGCAGTTCTCTGCGCTGCCCCTGTGTTATTATAGTAAAAGAGTAACCATGTTTTTTTGGTGTATTGATTACCGTTTGTAAAACCACAGTTTTACGACAAATACCATGGTTAAACTATGGTTAGACTACCAAAACCATGGTTAATTTGTAGTTAGTTATAGTAATATGCTCCATCTATCTATTTTGGTGCATGTCTCTTTAAATTATAATTGAGCTACTGCTCAACCCCACTCCTCTCTTCCATTTCTTTGTGTATTTGGTGGTACATTACCATCAAAAACAAAACTAATCCACTGCAACCTCATTGGCTCTGATGCCGGCAGATTTTCACACTCATTTTCACTTTTACATCCAACTACAAAACACCTGCATTGCTTATGAGACACTGTTGTCACTACAGCTGCTTGAGCACAGAGAAAATGGTGGACAGCGTACAACTGGCTGAGGGTGGAAATATGCTAATACAGGCCAGTCTGTCAGTAGTCGTTGGCAGTGCCTGAGCAGTATGACATAATACTGCCCAGAAAATCAAACGACTTGATGATTGAGACTATTTAGGTTTTTTGTGGATAAAAAAAGAGTGAAAGGATTTTTATAATTATAGGGTGGTTGGCACATCATATGCAAAGGTTTCTGGATGTAAAAGTGAATTTTGCATCCAGTGTCTCCTTTAATTCAATTTTGAAAAAATCTTTTGAATGAATGAGTCAGTGAATTAATTATTAAAATGGGGACTTGCCACCACCAATTAGCCAGATTTACTAACAAGCTTTAAATTTAAAGTACAAACTATCTTTTGGTGTTAAAATAGTGCTGTCAGGATTTACTAAAGACACGCAGTGAAGAATTAGCACTTAAACGGTGTGAACAAAGTTTTTTTTTTGTTTTTTGTTTCCCTCCCATTGCCGCTTTTATGGAATTGCACTCTAATGCTAATTTGCCCTATTTAGTGAATCTGGCCCTAATAGTGCTAATCCTCAAACACAACCTGTCACAAATTCAATCCAAGAAAGTTCCTCAGGTTCCTTTTAGGGACGAAGCTTACCAATATCAAGTTTTTCCTTTCAGTTTATTACCACACCACTTCGAATGGAAGTAGCTCTGGCTCCTCTGTGACTCCAGAGCATCCATGTACTGAATTATATCAATCACTGCCTGATCCTAACTTAGACTGAGGAGTTGGCATGTTGTGCTTGTCTACAGGAAGTGTGCTTTTTCCCAGTAAGAGTTTTCTGGTGGTAATGTGGGATGCGACCACAATGCGGGTACAGTTGTCTCCTGCATGTGTAGATTCGATCCTTGCTGCTATAAGCAGTGGTAGGCTAGGCCAAGATTTATTAGTCTTTCAATTTCCGAGGCTGTTGGTTCTCATTGCAGCTGTAGCTAACCTTATTCCAGTGGGTCTACTGCATATGTCAGTTCTGGCTCAAGAGCAGAAAATATACCCTTTGAACCACCCATCCAGGGTCATAACGGTTATGCACTGAAGTTTTCATACCCTTCATTTGTGGAAAAGACCCCAGTTTCTTACCCAGGGTCCCACTCTTTGGGTGCTGCCATCACAAAACACTCACTACAGATGCCTCTATCAGTGGCTGAGGTGCGGTTCTCAAAGGCTGTGTTGACCCATCTTTCATGGTACATAAACTGCCTGGAGATAAGGGTGATGTTTCTTGCATTGAAACATGAACTTATACAACTGAGTGGCCCATGTGTTGGTCCGCACAGACAAAGCTACGATGGTCTATTACAGGGGTGCTAAACCCTGTTCCTGGAGATCTACCATCCTACAGAGTTTAGCTCCAACCCTGATCAAACACACCTGAACCAAGCTAATTAATCTCTTAGGTAGCACTTGATAATTACAGACAGCTGTGTTGGAGCAGAGCTGGAACTAAAGTCTGCAGGTAAGTAGATCTCCAGGAACAGGGTTGGGCACCCCTGGTCTATTACAGTAATCACCAGGACGGGCTGTGTTCATGCCCCCTTTTCAGGCATGCACAGCACATCTAGTTTTAGGCAGAAACCAAACTGCTTGGCAGTTTACATTCCAGGACATGCAAACTTAGGAGCAGACATCCTGTCGAGGCAGGGGCAAGGGTTCAGGGAATGGCAACAAAATGCTCACAGGTCCAATTTAAATATTGGACCTAAAACCTCCATGTGTAATAACCTAAAACACTGTCTAATACTTGATAGCTGTTCTGTCAATTTTTAGTCATCAGTTAGGAACCTAGGTGTGCTATTTGATAGCAATCTTTCCTTCGAAGACCACATCTCTAGCATTTGCAAAACTGCATTTTTCCATCTCAAAAATACAGTATATCTAAATTATGACCTATGCTCTCTAAGTCAAATGCTGAAACGTTAATTCATGCGTTTATGACCTCAAGGTTAGATTATTGAAATGCTTTACTGGGTGGTTGTTCTGCACGCTTAATGAACAAACTCCAGCTGGTCCAAAATGCAGCAGCTAGAACCAGAAAGTATGACCATATTAGTCCGGTTCAGTCAACACTGCACTGGCTCCCTATTAAACATCGTATAGATTTTAAAATCTTGCTAATTACTTGCTAATTATAAAGCCCTAAATGGTTTAGCTCCTCAGTACCTGAACGAGCTCTTATCACATTATAGTCCCTTACTTCTGCTGCGTTCTCAAAACTCTGGCAATTTGATAATACCTAAAATATAAAAATCAACCGCGGGCGGCAGGTCCCGAACACTGTTCGGGATGCAGACACACTCTGTCAGTTTAAATCTAGATTAAAGACCCATCTCTTTAACCTGGCTTACACATAGCACATCAACATATTTCTATAATTCAGATCCGTTAAAGGATTGTTAGGCTGCATTAATTAGGTCAACCAGAACCGGGAACACTTCCCATAACAGATCCAGTCCGTATCCAGATCAGATGGTCACTGCAGTCCCCGGATCCAGTCCGTACCCAGCCCAGACGGTGGATCAGCACCTAGAGATGACCTCTGCAGCCCTGAATGTCAGCGGAGACCACATCAACTAGATGAGCCCCAGAGACGGATCTCCAGTGAAGACCTCGTCACCTAGACAGCCATCGGCACAAGACCATGGGAACCAGATGAGTCCTCTGCGTTTGGCCAGAGGAGAATTGGCCCCCCGACTGAGCCTGGTTTCTCCCAAGGTTTTTTTCTCCATTCTGTCACCTATGGAGTTTTGGTTCCTTGCCACTGTCGCCTCTGGCTTGCTTAGTTGGGGACACTTATTCTTCAAACGATATCGTACACTATTTGAACTGAACTGAGCTAGATGATGACATCATTGAATCCAATGAATTGCCTTTACCTGAAAATTGAGTGTTTACTGTTGCGCTTTTGCATTATTAATGCACTATGTCCTATTTAATACTGTACAGCCGCTTTGTCACAATTCTGTATTGTTAAAAGCGGTATATAAATAAAGGTGACTTGACTTGACAGGTGGTGGAGTTCATATGTCAAGAATATGAAAGAGTGGAAGTGGACTTGTTCGTCTCCAAAGAGGCCACTCATCACTCCTCCAGCTTCTTTGGGGCTGGATGGCATGATACATCTATGGCAAAGTCTGCATTTGTACAAGTTTCCTATGATAGCCAGACCCGTTCCACTTAAGTAGCTTTTTTCTTGACAACCCATGTCTGGTTCTCAGATCCAGTGTCTTTCCTGGATGGCACTCCTTGGGAGATTCCTGTCTGGAGAAACCTTCTATTTCAAGTGCAGGAGTCAATCTGTTACCCCTTGCTGGAGATTTGGAAATTGAAAAAAGAAAATGGTATTGGTTTTAATGCTGGGATGCTGGTTAGGTAGGTTTTGATGCTGGTTTAAGCTGGTCCTTTGCTGGTTTATGCTGGTCCTTAGTTGGTTTATGCTGGTCCTTTGCTGGTTTGTGTTCATCCCAGCATCAAACCAGGGACAAAAAATGCCAGTTTTTAAGTCATGGTGTAAACAACATCAGTTGTTGCCCATTTGGTACGGTGCTGAAGTTCCTCCAAAAGTACCTCATAGCAGAGCTAGTCTTATGGTATTTGAGGCATTTCATAGTGTTCTGAACATGATGCGAAAAAACGAAGCGAATCGCTGATGAACGGTGCGAAATGATTTATCGCCTTCTGCTAATTCATGCCTGCACACTAGGTGGCGCCGACCAACAATGCATTTTTTTCTCAGATATGTATCTCGTAAATGGATTTAACATCGTCCGCTGCTCAATACAGCATTAAATTAGGATAAATAAAGCTTGGTTCCATACCAAAAACACAAAACTATCTATAATGCCTGACTGAATTATGTTAGATGCTTTACTTCACAGCAGCTGTACATGACTCACGTTTATACTGTTTATACTCAACCACAAAATATGAGCTGTATCATAATCACAAATCAGACATACAAATCTCCTATAGCTAATAAACAAACACAAACTGCTAAGTACACAGCATGGCTGAACTGAATTGTCATGAATGTCACAACTAAAAAAAATCCCAAATGGTCTTAATAGAGGTTTCATTTTATTTATGCTAAATAGGCTATAACTTCTCTCACACACACAAACATACACAAATTTAACCGTGAACTAAATTACTGTTACTTACTGCATCATTTCTATATGTTGAAGACATGGACATCTTTGTCACAAAAAGGTCACAAAAAACATTTTTTTTCTGTTTTGTTTTTACAATATTTAAATTCTGAAATTAGCAATGAGCTGAAAATGGGTGTGTTTTTTAATTATTTATAATAACACTACCTGGACTCAGGAGAATTTTCTTTGGGTAATTAGTCACACAGGTGTAACCATGATTAAAACAGAAAGCTCTTTAATAATAATAATGTCTTGTGCACAAATAAAATGTGTACAACTAAAGAACCTGCATAGTGAACAAGAAATTTAATAATAATAAAAAAAAACAAATTAATGTTTACTTACCTCAGTGACGTATGATGACAAAAGTGAAAACCACAATGGAGAGATGTGGACTGACAGAGAAGAAGACCAGACAAAGACAGAAAGATCTAGAGAATGTTAAAAGGAAAGAGAGACAGAGAGTGCGGAGGGGGGGCGGAGGGGTGATGCGTCTTTATTCAGCTGCATCAGTAGGCTAGTACAAGTTAAGAGAGATGTGTATGTGCAACAGCAGGGAGAAAATTACAGGAAAAGAGCTTTTGTGTGTGTGTGTGTGTGTGTGTGTGTGTGTGTGTACTTGTTTTTGCTACCTTGTGGGGACCAAATGTCCCCACAAGGATAGTAAAACCTGAAATTTTTGACATTGTGGGGACTGGCTTGAGGTCCCCATGGGTACAAAAGCTTATAAATCATACAGAATGAGTTTTTCTGAGAAAGTAAAAATGCAGAAAGTTTTCTGTAAGGGTTAGGTTTAGGGGTAGGGTTAGGGTAAGGGGACAGAAAATACAGTGTGGAGAGTATAAAAACCATTGCACCTATGGAGAGTCCCCACAAGGATAATAAACCAGACATGTGTGTGGGTGTGTGTGTGTGTGTGTGTGACCTGTGAATAAAGTTTTACATAATTTAGCACCAATATTCATGTGTCAGACTTTCATGACATCATTTGTACTCAAAAACATGCACACACACAGAAACATTCTCACTCTCTCTTCTTCTGCCTCTCTAATTATAGGAACGACTCATCAGTCTGTAACAGAAAACACTGTGCTATTCCTAGCTGTGAAGTGACAAGTTAATTTAGCTTTCTTCCCTTTCATTGTTTTGTGTTTTCAGACACATAGAAACACACACATACACACCACACAAAGTGAGAGAGCATCCTGGCAACTGTTTTATAAAAATAAAAGTATTTTGTAGCTGACTATTCTTTGTGTGTTTCTTTATATGCTTACACTAACCATCAGTAAAATTTAAAGGGCTGCTGTAACATACAGTATCAATCCGTGGATCATTCTCCCACCCCCAGAGGGTGCCATCAGCAGAGTAATGAATTGGAAATGAAAGCAGAGACGTGAAGTCAGACACTTTCTGCTTCCTGTAGTGATGCTCGCACGGCGTTTGCATACTTTATCACAGATGAAGTAAATTAAATGCAGTATTTCTCAAATACACAGATGTTAATACAGTGCTATCTATACAAGAATAAAGTTCAACATATACTATTTAAATACCAATAAAGTTTATCATTGTTTTTTGATAAACGTGACTCGTCTACAGTAAAAGACCTTTTAGTGTTATTTCACAAGTTTGTGTCCATCCAGTCATGATGGTTAATGATAAACGAACTTAGCTTGCTGTCCTCGAAAGAAGCTTAAATCCAAGGCTTGACTTGAACTCTGAGTTGCTTATCTTTCAAAACCACTGTTAGTAGTGCATGGTACAGCAAATAATTTACCATTGGGAAAGTGCTTTCAAAAGACGTCCGGGATAAAGTTGTAGAAAGGCACAAGTTACGAGAAGACTACAAAACATTTCAAAGGCTTTAGCTATTAGTTCAGAGCATCATTAGGACATGGAAAGCGTATGGCACCATCAGCAGATCAGTCTAGACTGGGCCATCCGCCCAAAGTGGATGACAGAGCCAGGAGGACATTGATAAGAGAAACTACCAGGAGGCCACAGACAATTTTGAAGGACTTTCAAGGCTTTATGGCTGGGTTTGGTCAGTCTGTGCATGTGACAGATATCTCTCAAGCTTTACACAAAGCTGGTCTGTATGGCAGGGTGGCAAAAAAGAAGGCTTCCCTAAAAAAGTGTTACATTCAATCTAGTTTGCACTTCGCAAAAACACATTTGGTAAAGTCTGATACCTTCTGGCAAAAGGTTCTATGGTCTGATGAGACCAAAACTGACCATTTTGAACTGACCTCCAAACGCTATAGTTGGCGAAAAGCAAACATAGCACACCACCCAAAATATACCATACCTACTGTGAAACATGGTGGTGGCAGCATTATGTTATGGGGGTGTTTCTCTTCAGCTGGGGCTGGGCGATTGGTCAGGATTGAAGGGAAAATGGATGCTGCCAAGTACATCTAAATTCTTGAGGAAAACCTGCGTCCCTCTGCTAGACAGCTGAAGATGTGCAGGTCATTCCTTTTCCAATATGACAGTGACCCTAAACATACTGCCAAAACAACAACGGAATGGCTTAAGGATAAGAAGGTGAATGTCCTCGAGTGGCCAAGTCAGAGCCCTGACTTAAATCCAATCAAAAATCTGTGGATGGATTTGAAGAGAGCAGTCCATTGCCACTCACCACAGAATTTGACTGAACTTGTGCAATTCTGCAAGGAAGAATGAGCAAATATTCCTCAATCAAGGTGTGCAAAGCTAGTACAGACATATCCAAAACGACTGATGGCTGTAATTAAAGCACAAGGTGGCTTTACAAAGTATTAAATCAAGGGACTGATTATTCTATTTTTTTTTTTTTTTTTTTTTTTTTTATGTTTTTTTTTTTAATTAATTTGCAGAACTGTTGTGTTTTTTTTTTCTTTCGTTGGTTTGATGTTGTAGACCAAAATTGTAAATAAAGTTGGAAAAGTTATTTGTTGTAAGTTGTTTGATTTCAGGCTGTATGACAAATAAAGTAACTATTTCAAAGGGGTATGATGATTTTCTATAGGCAATGTACACACTATATTGTATTCATTTGTTTTCACCTAGACTTTTTTTTTTTTTTTTTAATCTAGACTAAAACCTGCAAGCCCCGAAAAGAGATTATTCTGTATTATCATTGATACATTTTTTCTGAACACAATAGTTAAATAGTTAAAAATTGTTAAAAAGTTATGAAAAAGTATAAAAGTATATTATACTTATACTTATATATATATATATATATATACATAAATTCTTAAATAAAATGTAGTTATTTGAAGTAAAATAGACAATAGCTCAAATAAAATTAACATTAAAACTAAATAAATAAATAAATTATTTTAGCTGACAAGGCAACATTTCTCATTTTCATTTACTTCATCTTGGTGTTCTAAAATAAATAAAAGTAAAACTGAAATCAATTTTAATAACTATACACAATTAAAAACAACAAAAACGAATAAAGACCAAAAAAATAAAAAATAAATAAAATAAAAGGACAGCGTGTAAAAATATAAATACATAAATATTTGCAAAAGCTATAATAGTAAATCAATACTAAAATAACATTGCTTTGTTTATAACAAGCAAGATGTTTTAAGCTATGAAACTTGCAGGATGTTTTAATGGTTTATATGCCAAAAGATCAAGGCAAATTTGATTTCTCATGTCATAACTGTCACGAACGCAGTCTTTGTGGCTCCCTCTAACCGCCGCCAGCGGGAACCCTCTCCGGACATTTAACGGACTTCATTTCCCATCACCCCCTGCCTGGGACTCCCCTTCCGGTTCCGGGTCTCCCGGTTCACCTCCCCCTTTCGGCCATTTATAGACCACCATTTCGGCGGGTTCCCCGCGAAGTTTTGTTAGTGTGACTTTCAATCCTGAGCGTTTTTCTTTGTATTGCCTACCTGTTGCCGATTGGACTGTTTATTCCTCGTGTTTTGATTCTCTGCTGCCTGCCTTGTAACCTTTTGCCTGGACTATCGTTTATTCTCTGGATTATCTGCTCTGTACCTGTCTGCCGTTGTTGACCCTCGCCTGCTTGACTACTCTCGAATAAATGTCGCATGTGGATCCCACATCTCCGGATCAGTCACTCTCCTCGTTACAGAAAACTTCGCCACCTACGGATCCAGCGACTGCACACCAGACCCCACCGGAGTCATGCAGCTTGGAACTACCAAGATCACGGTGGAGGAGAGGGAGAGACGGCTCCGGGGCAACCTCTGCCTATATTGTAGACAGGCCGGCCACATCAGGGCTAATTGTCCCACTCGACCACCACGTCCTCCTTCCTCGGTGAGTAATGAGCCACCTCTTTTCAATCGCTGTGAGATACCTGTAACTTTGGGATTTGGTGATGTCACAATTCATACCACAGCCTTGATCGATTCCGGCACCGCCGGGAATTTCATGGACTCAGACTTTGTCACGGCTAACCACCTGCCTACCCTCTCTTGTTCCCCACATGTGACAGTAGCCGCCCTCGATGGGCGACCGCTAGGATCGGGAAGGATCCTCCACACCACCAACGATCTCACCCTCCGGATCGAACCCTGTCACCTGGAAACCATCCGCTTCTTCATCATTACCTCACCACAGTCACCTATTATCCTGGGCTACCCATGGCTAAACCTGCACAGACCGAACATCGCCTGGGCCGACCGAACCATCTCCCACTGGTCACCCCACTGCCAGCAGTACTGCCTCCAACCCAAGACCAAGCCAGCAACCACTCTCAAGGTATCTACCACCAAGAAAACCATACCCACCGAGTACCAGGATCTGCTCGAAGCCTTCAGCCGCACCAAGGCCACCCAATTACCTCCTCATCGCCCAGGTGACTGTGCCATCGACCTCATCCCGGGAGCTACACCCCCAAGGGGCGTATTTTTCCATTATCCCAAGCAGAGTCAGAGGCCATGCACACATACATTCAGGAGGAACTGGCTAAGGGCTTCATCAGACCCTCCACCTCACCTGCATCAGCGGGTTTCTTCTTTGTTAAAAAGAAGGACGGCGGACTACGTCCATGTATCGATTACCGTGGGCTCAATGAGGTGACTGTCAAGTATCGCTATCCTCTCCCGCTCGTGCCCTCGGCCTTGGAACAATTACGGACTGCCAGGATCTTACGAAGTTGGACTTACGCTCGGCTTACAATCTTATCCGGATTTGTGCTGGGGATGAGTGGAAGACGGCCTTCTCCACCACCTCGGGCCACTATGAATACTGGGTCATGCCTTTCAGCCTAGCCAACAGTCCGTCCTTCTTCCAGGCCTTCATCAACGAGGTTTTCCGCGACATGCTGAATCACTGGGTAATAGTCTATATAGACGATATTCTAATATATTCCAGCTCCTATGCCGAGCACGTCAGACACGTCAGAGCGGTACTGCAACGTCTCATTGAACACCTGCTCTATGCTAAGGAGGAGAAATGTGAGTTCCATCTGGACAAGATTTCCTTCCTGGGATATGTCATCAACTCAGCAGGAGTCGCTATGGATGAGAAGAAGGTCCACGCCGTCCTTAATTGGCCACATCCCACTACGCTCAAAGAGCTCCAGCGCTTCCTCGGCTTATCTAATTTTTATCAAATTTTTGATAAAAATTCATTCGTCACTTCAGCACGGTAGCTGCTCCCCTCACGGCCATGATCAAGAAAGGTACCTCCCGCCTCACCTGGTCCCAACCAGCCATTCAGGCCTTCAACGATCTGCGACAACGATTCACATCTGCGCCCATCCTTTACCACCCGGACCCCGAAAGACCTTTCATCGTAGAGGTGGATGCCTCCAGTACCGGTGTGGGCGCGGTGCTCTCACAGCGGCAGGGTGGGCCCTCCAAAATGTTCCCATGCACATATTTCTCCCATAAACTGAGCCCAGCGGAGAGGAACTACGATGTGGGTAACCGTGAGTTACTGGCTATTAAGCTAGCTCTCGAGGAGTGGCGGCATTGGCTCGAGGGCGCCAAACATCCATTCACCGTCTTAACAGACCAGAAGAATCTAGAATACCTCCGCTCAGCCAAGATGCTTAATCACCGCCAGGCCAGGTGGGCTCTATTCTTCACCCGTTTCCACTTTCAAGTAACATATCGTCCAGGCTCTCAGAATACTAAGGCTGATGCACTCTCTCACACTTATGAACCCGACATACCCACCAGCTCCCCTGAAGCCATAATACCCACTTCTATGATCGTTGCACCTGTGACCTGGGACATTATGACCGAGATTTCTGAAGCACAAACCCAGGACCCCTCTCCAGCCAATTGTCCTGAACATCTCACCTATGTTCCCCTCAGCCTACGATCTCGAGTGCTGGCCGAGGTCCATTCCGTCCCCAGCTCAGGCCATCCTGGTATTGAGGCTACCCTTCAGCTGATCAACAATCGGTTCTGGTGGCCCACACTACGCCCGGATACCATCAACTTCATCAAGAACTGCACTGTTTGCAACACCTCCAAGGTTCCTCGTCATCTACCGGCCGGGCTCCTCCAACCCCTGCCCTTGCCTCAACGTCCTTGGTCACACATTGCCGTGGACTTCGTCACGGATCTTCCCTCCTCCAATGCTTGCACCACCATTCTCTCAGTGGTGGATCGGTTCTCCAAAGGCTGTAGCTTCATCCCTCTACCCAAGCTCCCCACTGCCATGGAGACGGCGGAACTGTTATGCAATTGGGTCTTCAGGTTCTACGGCCTACCAGAGGACATCTTATCGGACCGTGGACCCCAGTTTACCTCCCGATTATGGTCGAGCTTCTTCCGCCTCCTGGGGGTCAACGTAAGTCTTACCTCAGGATACCACCCCCAGGCCAATGGACAGGTCGAACGTCTGAACCAGGAGTTGACTCGCTTCCTCCGTTCATACTGCCAGAACCACCAGGAGGACTGGAGCCGTTATCTCTTCTGGGCAGAGTACGCTCAAAACTCATTACGCAAACCCGCCACTAACCTCACCCCGTTTCAGTGCACCTTAGGTTTTCAGCCACCCTTATTCCCATGGTCCGGGGAGCCCTCAGAACTCCCAGCCGTCAACTCCTGGTTCCAGCACAGTGAGGAGGTCTGGGATCAGGCCCACGTCCATCTACAGAGGGCCGTACATCACACCCAGACCCAGGCCAATCGAAGACGCCAACCCAATCCACCCTACAAGCCTGGCCAGTGGGTCTAGCTCTCGACCCGGGACCTTCGTCTGCGCCTACCTAGCAAGAAACTCAGTCCCAGGTACGTGGGTCCTTTCAAAATAATCAAACAAATTACACCAGTATCTCACCCACTTTTCATGTGTCTCTGTTCAAGCCCGCTGGCAATCCGGAAGGAGCGGAGGACCTAGATGAGACCGCCCACCGCGGACCCAGCTCCCCCCCGTTATCATCGACGGTGAGGAGACTTATCGTGTCAACTCCATTCTGGACTCCCGGCGCCGGAGGGGTCGCCTCCAATATCTGGTCGACTGGGAGGGTTTCGGCCCCGAGGAAAGATCTTGGGTCGCCGCCGGGGATATCCTGGACCCCTCTCTCACCATCGACTTCCATGCTTCACACCCTGATCGACCAGCCCCCCGCGCGAGAGGTAGACCCCGGCGTCGGGCACCTCCTCGCGCCAGGAGTCGCTCGCGGGGGGGGGGTTCTGTCACAAACGCGGTTTCTGTGGCTCCCTCTAACCACCGCCAGCGGGAACCCTCTCCGGACATTTAACGGACTTCATTTCCCATCACCCCGTGCCTGGGACTCCCCCTCCGGTTCCTGGTCTCCCAGTTCACCTCCCCCTTTCGGCCATTTATAGACCGCCATTTCAGCGGGTTCCCCGCGAAGTTTTGTTAGTGTGACTTTCAATCCTGAGCGTTTTTCTTTGTATTGCCTACCTGTTGCTGATTGGACTGTTTATTCCTCGTGTTTTGATTCTCTGCTGCCTGCCTTGTAACCTTTTGCCTGGACTATCGTTTATTCTCTGGATTATCTGCTCTGTACCTGTCTGCCGTTGTTGACCCTCGCCTGCTTGACTACTCTCGAATAAATCATGTCGCATGTGGATCCCACGTCTCCGGATCAGTCACTCTCCTCGTTACAATAACTTCTTTAAGAAAAACTATTTGAAATTGCATTTTAATTGCAGGACAAAACCAGCCATACATATGCAGCCCGCAGTTCTATATTTGACATCTTAAAGACGGTCCCACCTCCGCCATCCCTGGGCTATGTTTGGTTCACATGCCTTATGCCAGTGCTGACTAAATGCCATCTGTGCAAAGACTGTTCCAGATCATGTCAGTAAGATATTGATTGTTTTACTGTGGATTCGTTTTTTTGTGGATTTGAGACAGGCTTTTCAGAGAGACTGAAAATAAAACCCTATAATAAAATTTAAAGGTCCACTTGAAGGGATAGTTCACCCAAAAATGAAAATTCTGTCATTAATTACTCATGCTCATGTTGTTCCAAACCAGTAAGACCTGTGTAATCATTAATCAGTAAGACAAATAAAAATATTTTTTATGAAATCCAAGAGCTTTCTGACCCTGCATAGATAGCAAAGAAAACTACCACTTTCAAGGCCCAGAAGGTTGTAAGGACATGGGCCAACGTGCATTCACGAGAGTACCATGACACATTTGTGCATTTCTCTGTTTGTAAACAAGGCGCAGCACATCTGGGCTCTACATCAGAATGCCTACTCCTGTGTCAACGGCACTAAATGCAATTTCAGGACAGAAAATCTAATGAGAAGCAAAAAGCTAGGTGTAACAAGTGGGGCGGGGCCGAGAGCCGTGGGAACGGAACCGGTGGAGTATAATGATAATGAGCAACACCTGCGCCACTCACCGGTCTCGAGTCCCACAGAGGAGCTCTGAAAGGATAGAAGGAGGAGCAATGACAGTGAAAGACGAGAGAGGACCAGGCCTGGATTTAATTTGTGTTTTGTGTGCGGCAATTCTACGATCTGTGTTACATTGTTGTCGAAACCCGGGATGAAGGAGGGACACGCTGTCAGAGGAGCCCTTGCTGCTGAGTGGGTTTGCGGTGCTGAGGAGGTCGGGCAGCATGAAGGAACAGACGACTGTGGCTGCCTGACGCGGTGGTGCTGGAGTGATGGTAAAAAAGGTGGGACAGAAGGCTCGCTGCTGTGCTCCGGGGTCGAGGAGGGGTGGTTGCCGTCCGAGAGGGAGTGGAGGAGTCAGCACCGTTCGCCAGGAGGCTGGAGTCTGCTGCCGTCCGCAGGGAGATGCAGGGAACGGGGGACTCGCTGCCGGCTGCCCTCAAACCGGAGGAGCTGTTGCCGTCCATCAGGGGCTGGAGGAGTATTAAGTCGTCCACCAAAGGATGTCCAGTACCATTGCATGGCACAGCGAGGACAGTGTCCGGGGCAGTGTCCAGGAACCGGACCAAGATTTTTTTTCTTTTCCTCTCTCCCCTCTCTCGTCCTCATCCTTCCATCTCCTTTTCTCTCGCATCATCTGTCCTTACCCCCAGGTACGCCGTGGCTGCCCTGATGGGTTTTGACACTAAATAAAATATGTTAAATGGCACTGTACTTGTACACACTGCAGTGAGGGGCCCCTCCTTCACTTTTGTGGGGGCTGCGCAGTTTGTGCTATGCCACTGAGGGTGATGTCATCAAAATCGTTGATCCATATTGCCAGAAGTGAAAGTGTTATGGATTGAACAGATCGGGAGGCGTGCGGATTCCATATACAGAGCTTCTTTATTATGATCAAAACAGGCATGGGTCAGACAATGACATACAGGAATTTAGAAAACAAGACAGAGGAGCACTCAGATAAACAGGCATAGGTCAATCAACGGTGAACATAATCCAAAGGATGAGGCAAGGATCCAGGCGAGGTACAGAAATCCAAGGCAGGCAGGTGATCAGGAAACAGAAAATCAGGCAAAACTAGGCGTTACAATACTTGACTAGAACTAGACAGGAAACTGGCTCCATAAAGTGCTATCATTAGGTGAGCGATAAATGCAGACAATATTTGGCAATCTGAGAAGGATCTGAGTGAGTGTTAAATAGTGTGTGATTGGTTACAGCTGTGTGCGTAATCAGAGCAGTGAATGAGGGGAAATGTAGTGCGGGGTGACATGCAACATTTTGTGTAGTGTGATAGTCAATGTAATGACAGTGCGACATCTGGTGGCGAGCGGACGGAAAACCACGGACCAGATTCGTGACAGAACCCCCTACCCAGAGCAGACAGAGCAGGAGCAGACAGAGCAAGAGTCCACCAGGGCGGAGCAGACGAAGTAGGAGCCCTCCACGGAGGAGCAGACAGAGCAGAAGCACTCCACGGCGGAGCAGATGGATCAGAAGCCCACCACGGTGGAGCAGACAGAGCAGAAGCCCACCAGATGGAGCAGATGTACCAGAAGCCCTCCACGGTGGAGCAGACGGAGCAGGAGCCCACCAGGGTGGAGCAGACGGACCAGAAGCCTTCCATGGCAGAACAGATGGAGGAGGAGCCCACCAGGTTGGAGCAGACGGACCAGAAGCCCTCCACAGCAAAGCAGACAGAGCAGGAGCAGGCTATAGGCACAAACAGTTCAAAGTCAGGCACATTGTTAGAAACTAGACTGGCAGACAATTCAATGGTTACATTAGGGAGAACTGAACAGACAAATAGTTCATAATTGGGTTCACTGACTGAAAATGGCAGGATAGGTGGTCCAGACAAATTACTTGAAATAGGGGGACCAACAGATAATTCCGGACCGGACTCATGGGTAGACACAGGATGAACAGATAGTTCATAATTTTACTCACTGACAGAAACTGACAAGACAGGCAGTTCAAAATCAGGTTCATCAGCAGGATTATGACAGACAGATAGTTCAGAGTACACAGAGAGTTCTCAGGCAGCCTCCATGGCTGGCTCAGGACCGAACGGGAGTTCATAAATGACCTCTTTGGTCAGAACAGGACTGACAGAGAATTCAGGGGCGGCCTCTCTAGCCTTGACAGAATGAGCAGATGGTTTATAAATGGCCTCCTTGGCCAGGATAGGACTAGCAGAGAGTTCAGGGATGGCCTTCATAACCATGACAGGATAGACAGGAAGTTCATAGATGGCCTTCATAGCCATGATAGAACAGACAGGGAGTTCAGAGACGGCCTCCATAGCTGTGGCAGGACAGATAGGGAGTTAATTAATGGGCGCCACTACCTTAACCAGAGGTGAAGTAAAAAACGTCACTTCAGGAGGTTCTGCAGCATACGCCGCCACCTCTGTAGAATCTGGAATGGACACCGCCTCCTCTGGAGGTTCCGCAGCCTCAGCCGCCACCTCTGGATCTGGAGTGGGCACTGTTTTTCTAGAGAATCTGCAGCCTCGGCTGCCACCTCCTTCCGCAGACATTGCTGGCTCTGGAACTTCAGCGGTAGTGAACACACCCCATACACACCAGAAATCAATCCCCCATATTGTAAATGAAGCAGACAAGGGGATTACTTCTGGGACAGACGGGTTAGACAGCACTGGTTTAGGGATACCAGTTGCAGCAGTGGGTCTTCCATGCTGGATGGCAGTCTGGGATACTGAAGAACAGTCTATGAGAATCTGGGTGCAACAGACAGGAAGTGACGTGACTCTGGACAATCAGCTGTGATGTGACAAGGCTCTGGATGATCAACTGTGACGTGACTTGACTCAGGAAAGATCAACTGTCACTTGACTTGAAGCAGGTAGATCAGCTGAGACGTGATGTGACTCTGGGAGGTCAGCTGAGACGTGACGAGACTCTAGAAGATCAGACATGACATGACTTGACTCAGGAAGATCAGCTGTGACTTGACTTGACTCACGAATGGCAGCTGTACATGACAGGGCGTTGTTGTGGCCGCCATTATGTGAGTGCAGTTTGGTGTGTCCACCATTTCAGTCACAGACGCAGTGTTGCGTTCCTCCTCCGCGACACCCACAGTAAACAAAGAGCCCATGGACAGCAAAACAAAGTCCAAAAAACAACTCAGTGACAAACGCGGACCAGCGCGTCTAAGTTCAGATTGTAAAGGTTGATTTACGCTATCACAAAAAATCTCTATCAAAAGACAGTCTGGGAGATCAGAATAGATAAACCAGATGGCTAAAAATTGTCGAACATAGTTCTCCAACGATCATGGGCCGACCTTGTTTAAGGGCAAATAATATTCTTGTTGTGTCCATACCTGGCCAGTGTCTGTTTGAAAAGCTGCTGGATCCTTGTGTGGCTGAGTATTCTGTAACTGAGCAAACGAGATGAGATCCATACAAGCTTTTATACATAGACAGATACATGATCATAAACAGGAAGGGTCGACACCAGCAAACAGATACAAACAGAGCAAGATACAAGAGTAATCCAGGGACAGGTGAGGCTCAATCGCAAGCGAACATAATCCAAAGGCGGGACAAATGGGAAATCCAAACAGACAGTCTAAAAAGCAATCCAAGAGTCCAAAACGGCAAGACAAAGGGTTAATCCACAATGGGCCAGAAATCCAGGGCAGGCTGAAGGCAGACAAGACGAGATAACCAGGCTAGGATCAAGACACAGATGACTAGACTAGAAAACAAGACTAACTAGGAAATAACTCAGAGTGGTTCTGTAATGTCGCTAACACTAGGAGAGTGCTAAACGCAAGACAATTAGGAATAGGAAAAATAGGAAAAGGAAGTGTGCTTGATTGGTTACAGCTGTGTGTGTAATCAGAGAGGTGGAGCATGGGAAATGTAGTCCAGGGTGTAGTGCAACAGTCTGTGTAGTGTGAAATGTTAATATGATGCACAGGCGACCTCTGGTGGTGGGCAGACCGGACATGATTCGTGACAGAAAGACTGTAAGATCTGAATCTTCTGAATGCGAATTTTGTCATTGTTTTGGAGCACACTAGATTATAGATAACATTAAAGTTACATACATAATTATACTACTCATACTGCCCAATTTTGCTCAAGTAATAAATGTGGCAAACCTATCAAATGTTTTAAAAAGAAAATAAATTTTTTTTGCTAACATTATAAGTGAACCGGAGACAACATTATAAATTTTTAAATAATAATAACATTATATAAATAAATAAATACATACATTTCAACAGATTTATTATTGGTTCACTTGCAGAGGCAGGAAGTTGACAAGAACAGACACAAGGAGTACGAAAGATTTATGTGCTTTTATTTGTGTTATCTTTGAGTTACAGGTGGTTTTGAGGACAAAGAGATGAATCAAGAGAAAGGAAAGAAAATGCAAGAAAAGAATACTTTGGAATGGATGCGTAAACAAGGGAGAAAAAGTAAAAACAAAGATATTTTTTCTTTTGTTTCTTATCCTCATCCTCACTTTGTTTTCCTCTGTTTCTTCTCTTATTGCGAAATGTCTTTCCTTCTTAATAATTCTGTCTGTCCAAGAAAACAGTCCAAGAAAACAGGAGACATTGAGAGAGAGGGTGGCACTCTGTTACAGAGATTCACTATCTCTTTAAATATCTCCTCTGCTTATACATGTATGAAAGGAAACACTGGCAGACAGAACTGAGAGATTGTGATTTCATGATTTTAGATTATTTTATTGAAAATAATCACATTAGCTCCATACGACTCACATTCAGACAGCCCAAATTCTAACAGACCTCCAGTTTAGACAAGTCTTTCTTTGAGAGGACAGATAGACCATGGGGAGACTGAAAATGTAACAAGATGTTGTGGTAATGAGAGGAGGTAGAGAGATGGTTGCTGTACTGAGTTTATTCTTCCTCTTTCTCCTCTCCGTGTGTAATGACGTAGCAGATGTTCTTGTAGTCTACGTTGCCAGCCACATCTGGAGGGAAGGCAGCCCAAAGGTTTTTCATCTAGAGGAAAACAATCAGAAGATATTAAACAATTGGTCAGTAAAAAATCAAACCCATATGTCTCCATAAATGGCTCAGTTTACTCCTTCCATGTATAATGCTTTTCATAATATGCATTATTTTAAAGCAAATTTATAATACCTCAAGCATCTGTATACAGTTTTGTGTAGTTTTGCGATTTTGGATTAGAATTTCTGAATTAGCAAACACTTCTAAGTAAAATAATCCTACTACAACTAACCTCCTCAGCAGTAAACCTGTCACACTGGGTGGTCAGGAGTTCCTCAAGGCTAGAAAACAAAATAAAATGTTACATTCTTGAAAATGTCCTTTTACTGTAGTTGTTTATTCATTTTCTAGTGTGGACACCAATAGACCAGGATACTTACAATTCCTTCTTGATGGTGCCTGTAGCCTCAGGGTCCAAGACTTTGAAAGCACTCAAGATAACATCCTCAGGATCAGCACCTAAATGAAGAGTTTGATGAATAAATGTTGTGAAAACTGTTCATGTTTAAAGTGAGATGTCAATATTAAAATTACACTACAATATAAATATAAAACTATATTTTCAACATTTTCTGAATAATTTCGAGAATAGTTTCAAGAGTTTCAATGCAGTAAGATTTTTCTGGGTTGTTGCTTATTGACCCAAGTCAGAAGTGCCAATCTACTTAGTATTTATGAAATTCGGGCCTCTAGATCTGACTCAGGTTTTACTTCTTCATTGTAAGTCTAAAGGTGCTGCTTTGCACTTTTTGTCATCATCCTGTAGCTCAAACAGTAGAGCATGGTGCTAGCACCACCAAGGTCATGGGTTTGATTCCTAAGAAATTAATGAACTGATGAAGTCTTTATCTTGAAAGCACTGTTAGTCACTTTAAATAAAAGTGTCTTCCAAATGCATGTAAATGTCCAAGCAAGTTAAAGTTATGTGACCAGATAAAGTTTACATTTACAAGTTTTATTTTTTACCCCAAACCAAAGTCAGAAAAGATTTGTACTCACCCTTCAGCTTCTCACCAAACATGGTGAGGAAGACAGTGAAGTTGATGGGGCCACTAGCTTCTTTGACCATGGCTTCCAGCTCCTCGTTTTTCACATTTAGTTGACCCATGGAGGCCAGCACATCTCTCAGATCATCCTTGCTGATAATACCATCCCTGTTCTGGTCGATGATTGTGAAAGCCTGTTTGTTTTAGAGAGGGTAAGACAGTTAATTCCTAATTGCATTAATAACAGTTAAACTACTAATTGTATAATAGGTCCTAAAAGATACAAAAGCTGTCTTCACACAAGAATAGATTACTTTTGTAGTTATGAAATGTTTCCCTTTTGGCATCAAGTCTTGATGTTTTTCTACAGAACATCTTTGAAACTTAAGATGACATCTGAGCCCAAGAAGTATCTTGGCAGCTGCTGCCCACTTGTCTTTCTAAGCTGTTAAAAGGTCACAGAATGTACAACAAGACTTTGGGGATATTTAAAGAGGGGGATTGGTTACATTTACCAGCCCCAACTAATCTCTTTACCACCCCTCCTTACTACTTACAATAGTTCACTCATCATGCCATTGATTACTGAACATAAAATCAATACAACACTTGTAGTCAGTTGAGTACTTTTTTTCCCAGTGGTTCTAAAATCATTACTAGTTACAAGTTAGCACATAGAAAACTTACATTTAAAAATTACGTTTTAAAGGTCTAACATTTTCAAGGTTTTCAAACAGCATGGGTGAGTGTCATTAATGATTATTGATTTGACTGATGTTAAAAACTATCCTCTTAGGTTTTTCCTGTACATTTTGCTTTGGATAACAGTATGTGTAAAATGTATGCAAAATACCTCCTTGTATTCCTGGATCTGGCTCTGCTCAAACATGGAGAAGACATTAGAGCTGCCGCCCTCTGCCTGCTGCCTCCTCTTGGCTTTCTTGGGTGCCTAGAGGGAAAAACATACACAAAGAGTTAAACAATATGCTAGAATGTTTTGCTCCTCAATATTAACAGCTACAGCTTGTTTGGTTGTTAAGTGTACTGGCACCTCAACATCCTTATCTATCTATCTATCTATGATTTTTCTCCTATCAAATGATAAGGAGTGTTCATCAGTTAATCTCTTTATGAAGAACTGAGTTTATTTTTATTTTTTTCTGTGTAAAGCCTTTTAAAAAACCACTCACCATCTCTCAAAGTTTTTGCAGTTGGTCAAGAGAGGAGAAGTATACACCACGCTGATGTGACTGACATCTTCGTAGTTCCCCTATGGGGTCTTATATACTGGCCTGGGTGTGCTAACTTTAGCCTGAACATCAGGTTTAGGAAAGTGAGAGCTGGTGAAAGTACAAGAGAGGAGGTATATGGAGTGCTTTGGTGTCACTTTTCATTCCTGATCTAAAATAGAATTTGCACGCCTTGGAATGAGGTGAATTCAGTCCAGTAATTTTGGCAATAGTTTGGTTTACCTTGTGGACATATATGGCAAGCCCAAGAGATTGTTGCTGGCTTGACTTAAGGGCTCAGTTTCTTTTCATATTTTTGACTCGTTCAGCCCTGATTTAGATTTAGTTGCAGCAAGAAACATTTCTTATTATTATCAGTGTTGAAAACTGCTTAATATCTTTGTTCCTAATTGTAATCCTATTATCATGTAACTGAATACCAAACAAGAGCTAAGCCATTGTGACTCTTTATTAAAAACACTCATTGTCACAGCTCATGAGCATTTTTGTCTAAAAGTGTAAGTCTACTGTAATATCCAATTATGCAATATAACACTTTTTTGAATGTGCAGAAAGAAAGCATCTTTCTAAGCATATAAATATAATGACATATCCTGCTAATACCTCTCTCGATCTTGAAAGTAAAATATAAACATTACTATATTAGCTCATATTAGCTACATATGATAGATTAGCTTCTGTTTCCTACATTAACTTTGTTTAGTGTATGAATTTGTGTGTTCCTATGTTTTTTTACTCTTTGTGTAGTACTTGTGTAAACGTAAACAAATGTAAATAGGTTTTTGAACATAAAAAATGTAAATTCATTCAGATTTGCTCTATACAGCAGCTGACTACCAACATATTGACATACTGACAAGTGATAAAGGTGCTGTATTGTTTGGTATGTATTTTATGGATAAATGTCTAAATGTAAGGAAAGTTTGATGACTAAACATACTTTTCAAGTACTGGGGCTCTATATTGGGGAACTTATAGGCTCCTAGTATAGTCCAAAACAGTGTTCTGCAGCCCTCCCACTTCACACCATATATGCATCCATAGCTGGACATTTATCATGGTCCCAACACTGAAGGTATGCATTCAAATACAGGGTTGTGGGGGCTGACACTATCTCTCTGCAGGGAGCTTGGATTGGTCTTTTTTACTTGTATTTCGGGTGACTGCTAGCCATTTATTATGCCATGAACACATTTCTTGAACCTGTCTCCAGATTGCTATCAAATATTAAGTGTTTATTCTAGACAGCAGTGAAATTAAATGTTTGGGGGGGGAACTCTTCCCAGAAAGCAGGCAAAAAGCATTCCATATAAAAACAAAACCCGCCACAGTTCTTTACGATTTCACAAAGTTACATTATAATCAATGAAGCTGTCTACGCTGCACTGCATAAATTTCTCATTAACATTGTGTCTACACTTTGTTTGTTATAATGAGATTCTTTCAGGGTTTTTTCAGTCCATCGGATATAGGCTACCATGTTAATTGGGTGGCAGTTTTTTTGCTATCCCAGTAGTCACATTCAATACCTTATCACTTGCAGATCTCATTATTGGTCCACAAATAACATAATACTGCTGTAATTTATATTGGCAAGGCCCAGTAGAGGTAGTTTCTGTAGGGTGTTTCGCTGTTTAGTGATAGGTCAATACTTTTATTTATCAAAAATACATTAATTTGATCAAAAGTTACAGTAAGACGTTTACAAAAGATTTCACATTCAAATAAATGCCGTTTTAAAATTTCTAATCAAACAATCGTAAAAGTCATGATTTCCACAAAACTAAGCAATACAACATTGATAAAAATAAGAAATGTTTCTTAAACACCAAATCAGCATATTAGAATGATTTCTGACTGATCATGTGACACTGAAAACTGGAATAACTGTTGTGAATATTCAGCTTTCCATCATAGAAATGAATTACATTGTACAGAAATGTAACAGAAACTGGCTATTTTAAATTGTAATAGTATTTCATGACATTACAGTATTTTTCATAAAACAAAATGCAGCTTATATACATACTGTCCAAAATATAGAACATCACTGAATGCCTCTCACTGCATTAAAAGCTATACATTTTATTGGAAAGTATGTTTCCTGAGAATCAAACTCATACACTTGGTGTTAAATACTCGTCTTGTAAGTAATATTTTTGTAATATGCTTTGAAATGAGAGTTACCCCTGAGTAATAATATATTGACCTGAAAGTAGTCATTTTATAAGTAGACATAGTGCATTATATATAGTTATTTAATATTTACAGTTTAAAATAAAACTAAACAGTTTAAGGGCCACTACAAGAAAAGGTGTAGTGGAAAAAGTGACAGCTGTGGACAGAAATAACTCGCCATCCCCCGATTTCCACACACCCCGTTTTGAACAAATGATCAACGTCCAAGAGTGTTTCCCGCTAGCCCAAATGTTCTCTTTCCAATAACACATTCTTTTCTGGCCTTACACACACAGACACACACGCTTTCACTTATGGCTGTTGTCCCCTGATCTATAACCACATGCCCTCTTCCCTCCCCTGAGCTAAATATAGAGCAGGGGTTCCCAAACTTTTGTCAGTCAAGCTCCTTAGATGTACCACCTGAGATTTTAAGTAAATGTTTTAATAATTTAATGATACTGGTGTGTCAGGAACCCAATAATAATAATAATAATAATTATTATTATTATTATTATTATTATTATTATAATAAACATTATTATTATTACTATTACTATTGATATGATAATTATTATAGTAATTTCCAATGCTTTCGATTACAGCCTGCAATGTACAGCATAAGTAAACTGAATTTACATGTACCTTTAATTGTACAATGGGGCTAAGAAAAAATCACTGCGCCCAAAGTGTATGATTGCAGAAAAATACATGTTTGTATTGAACATTTTTGTGTGAAAATAAATCATACAAGTCGTTTATTTTGTTTAAAAATGTCATAAATGTATGAGGTGGCAAGGTGTAAAAGGCTCACCAGCATGGGGTAAAAGGCATACAGTATTGATACAAATACTTTAGCTAAAATAATTTTTTGTTTGTTTGTTTTAAATAATGTCTGAGCTAATACTTGTTTAAAACAATCACTTTAGCAAAGTTTGTACTATTTTCTTGTTATTTTGATAAATAAAATATTATTTTTTTGTTAAATAAATATACTGTCATTAAGATAATGTCAGGGTTATGGACTTGTTTCTTCTTGTTTTACCCCTGTCTTTGTTCCTAGTTTCCCATATATGGTTATTTTTCCTGTTCTCTTTTAGTTTGACTGTTTGATCTCCTTCAACTGTGTTGTTAATTAATCCTGTCTATATTAGTTTCTGCCTGTTGCTTTCTCCTTTGTCTAGTTTACTTGTTATGTACGTGTGTTTGAGCTTCTCTTATGTTGGATTTTCCCTCGCGTTCACTGATTAAAGACATCATTTAGTTATCATTTACTCCTCATCTCCTGCGTGTTGCCTGCCACAGCGTACTGTTACAGATATGTTAATATAAAACATATTTTAAAATACAGAAACAAAATCATTGTTAAATGTAAAGATTCTGAAAGGACTGAAGGAGATCATAATAATTTAATATAGATTTACAGTAGTAATAACAAATTATATTTTATTATGATTAATAGCATGTTTTTAAATATGATGGTTTCATTCTAAACATGGTGATTATCTTTAAGATGGACACCCAACATAATATATGATATTTACCATCTGAATCTAACAATGTCATGTCAACAAATGGAAAAGTCAGCCTTCTATTAATTATCATGATAATTATTGTGCCTTTTAGCCCCAGCAGCAGGGGCGCTTTTTACCCCAAACACCATTCGTTTGCATATTCTTTTGTTATTTAAAAACTGCTGTTTTATTTATCTTAAACAAAAATAAAAATAATTACGCAGACCTTTGTCTCAAGATATACTGAATAATATTAGCGATTCTCAATTGCTAATTAAATCTACAACATTTTTAAAAACATCAAGGATCAGCCAATTGTGCATGTGTAGGCTGAAAAGCGGATGTTTTGGAAAGTGCTACGCCACGTTTTCTGCTATCTAGTGGTTAATAGGAAAATAATATCAAAGTCGCCTTATTATTTTTTACAGTTTATGCTTTTAGCCCCGTTGTACCCTATGTATAAAGGAAAAATAGGCAATGTTTGGGGAATAATGGGGAAACAACCTGGAAAATTGTATATTTTTTTAAGTGATTTATAACTAAAGAGTACTTATTGTAATATTACAATACAATATAACTATATTTGCAACTATCCAACATTCACTGATCAAGCCATCAGTCCAGTTCATTACTACACCCTGGCTCCTCCCTCTATCAGTTTCTTCTATTGGTCACCATTGTCCTGGCTCTCTCCTCAGTAGTCTCAGTTACTGTCAGCTCCTACGTGGACTGTTCCATTGCCAGTTCTACTGTGGTCTCTTCCACTGCCAGCTCCTCGACGTTTTTTTCTGCTGCTGACCCTGACACTTCCAAGAATCACCTTCCTTCCTTATGTATTAGTGCCATTTAGGCTTCTGGAGCTACCTTATATAATATAATATAATATAATATAATATAATATAATATAATATAATATAATATTATATTATATGCATTATTTCCAGTGTTGTCATAGTTTCTAAGTGTTTTAATTTGTAGTCAATATGTACTTTCATATTGCCTTGAGAAAGCCTGACCAGCAAGTTTGAAGAAGTTTTAGATTTGAAGGTTTTGAAGGCCATACAGTATATCAGGAAAAAAAAAAGATAGATGTTTTAACATTGTACTAGCATGAATTTTCATGTTTCTAGCATGTTTATGACATTGCTAACGTTGCTAGCATGTATACTATGTATGTTAGCATGAATTAACATGCCGCTAACATGTTTTAACACATTGCTAGCATGAATTAACATGTTGCTAGCATGTTTCTAAAATGTTTAGCATTTTGCAAGTATGTTTGGCATGTTGCTAGCATGTTTTAACACATTGTTAGCATGATTTAATATGTGACCCTGGACCACAAAACCAGTCATAAGTCGCACAGGTGTATTTGTAGTAGGGCTGTCAAACGATTAATTGTGATTAATCGCATACAAAATAAAAGTTTGAATTTGCCTATTATATGTGTGTGTACTGTATGTAATTATGATGTATATATAAATACAAACACATTCATGTACATATTTAAGAAATATGTACAAGTAGATGTATTTATTATAATTTTTATATAATTTATATTATATATAAATAAAAATATTTTGTACATAAAAATATATACAATTTGTGTGTATTTATATATATATATATATATATATATACAGTGGGTACGGAAAGTATTCAGACCCCCTTAAATTTTTCACTCTTTGTTATATTGCTGCCATTTACTAAAATCATTTAAGTTCATTTTTTCCCCTCATTAATGTACACACAGCACCCCATATTGACAGAAAAACACAGAATTGTTGACATTTTTGCAGATTTATTAAAAAAGAAAAACTGAAATATCACATGGTCCTAAGTATTCAGACCCTTTGCTGTGACACTCATATATTTAACTCAGGTGCTGTCCATTTCTTCTGATCATCCTTGAGATGATTCTACACCTTCATTTGAGTCCAGCTGTGTTTGATTATACTGATTGGACTTGATTAGGAAAGCCACACACCTGTCTATATAAGACCTTACAGCTCACAGTGCATGTCAAGAGCAAATGAGAATCATGAGGTCAAAGGAACTGCCTGAAGAGTTCAGAGACAGAATTGTGGCAAGGCACAGATCTGGCCAAGGTTACAAAAAAAATTCTGCTGCACTTAAGGTTCCTAAGAGCACAGTGGCCTCCGTAATCCTTAAATGGAAGACGTTTGGGACGACCAGAACCCTTCCTAGAGCTGGCCGTCCGGCCAAACTGAGCTGTCGGGGGAAAAGAGCCTTGGTGAGAGAGGTAAAGAAGAACCCAAAGATCACTGTGGCTGAGCACCAGAGATGCAGTCGGGAGATGGGAGAAAGTTGTAGAAAGTCAACCATCACTGCAGCCCTCCACCAGTCGGGGCTTTATGGCAGAGTGGCCCGACGGAAGCCTCTCCTCAGTGCTAGACACATGAAAGCCCACCTGAAGGACTCCAAGATGGTGAGAAATAAGATTCTCTGGTCTGATGGGACCAAGATAGAACTTTTTGGCCTTAATTCTAAGCGGTATGTGTGGAGAAAACCAGGCACTGCTCATCACCTGTCCAATACAGTCCCAACAGTGAAGCATGGTGGTGGCAGCATCATGCTGTGGGGGTGTTTTTCAGCTGCAGGGACAGGACAACTGGTTGCAATCAAGGGAAAGATGAATGCGGCCAAGTACAGGGATATCCTGGACGAAAACCTTCTCCAGAGTGCTCAGGACCTCAGACTAGGCCGAAGGTTTACCTTCCAACAAGACAATGACCCTAAGCACACAGCTAAAATAACGAAGGAGTGGCTTCACAACAACTCTGTGACTGTTCTTGAATGGCCCAGCCAGAGCCCTGACTTAAACCCAATTGAGCATCTCTGGAGAGACCTAAAAATGGCTGTCCACCAATGTTTACTATCCAACCTGACAGAACTGGAGAGGATCTGCAAGGAGGAATGGCAGAGGATCCCCAAATCCAGGTATGAAAAACTTGTTGCATCTTTCCCAAAAAGACTCATGGCTGTATTAGAACAAAAGGGTGCTTCTACTAAATACTGAGCAAAGGGTCTGAATACTTAGGACCATGTGATATTTCAGTTTTTCTTTTTTAATAAATCTGCAAAAATGTCAACAATTCTGTGTTTTTCTGTCAATATGCAGTGCTGTATGTGCATTAATGAGGAAAAAAATGAACTTAAATGATTTTAGCAAATGGCTGCAATATAACAAAGAGTAAAAAATTTAAGCGGGTCTGAATACTTTCCGTACCCACTGTATATATATAATTACAGACAGTACACACACATACATTAGGCAAACTCAAACTTTTATTTTGTATGCGATTAATCGTGATTAATCATTTGACAGCCCTAATTTGTACCAATAGGCAATAATACATTGTATGGAACAAAATTATCGATTTTTCTTTTATGCCTGAAATCATTAGGATATTAAGTAAAGCTCATGTTCCATGAAGATGGTTTGTAAATTTCCTACCATAAATACACTACCGTTCAAAAGTTTGGGGTCAGTAAGACTTGTAATAGTCTTTAAAGAAGTCTCTTATGCTCATCAAGGCTGCATTTATTTGATTAAAATATAGAAAAAAAAAAACCAGTAATATTGCAAAATGTTTTTACAATATAAAATAATGTTTTTTATTTTAACATACTTTAAAATAGAATTTATTCCTGTGATGAAAAGCTAAATTTTTATCAGCTGTTACTCCAGTCTTAAGTGTCACATGATCCTTCAGAAATCATTCTAATATGCGGATTTATTATTAGAATGATCAATGTTGGATAATATCAACAGTTGTGCTGCCAAATATTTTTTGGAACCTGTGATTTTTTTTTTTCAGGATTTCTTTCATAAATAACAAGTTTAAAAAGTACAGTGTTTATTCAAAATATAAATATTTTATAACAATGTAAATTATTTATTATTAACTTTTAATAAACTTTTAATTATTAACTTAATACATCCTTGGTGAATAAAAGTATTAATTTCTTAAAAAAAAAAAAAAAAAAAGAAACAATAAAAATGTACAGACCCCAAACTTTTGAACGGTAGTGTATATCAAAACTTAATTTTTGATTAGTAATATGGATTGCTAAGAACTTCATTTAGACAACTTTAAAGGCCATTTTCTCAATATTGTGAGTTTTTGCACCCTCAGATTCCAGATTTTCAAATAGTTGTATCTCAGCCAAATATTGTCCTGTCCTAACAAACTATAAATTAATAGAAATTATATTTATTCAGATGATGTATAAATCTCAGTTTTAAAAAATGACCCTTATGACTGGTATGACAGGCCAAAATATTTGCACTAACAACTTGCATGAAAAAATATAATTTAACTTTGATTAGTTTAACTATAAAGCAAGCACTGCCATCACACACACACACACACGTTTGTTTTTGTGAATTGTGGGGACTTTCCATAGACTATAGTTTTTATACTGACAAAACAATATTGTCTATCCCCTAACCCAACCCTAACCCTAAACCTACCCCTTACAGAAAACATGTTTGCATCGTTACACTTTCAGATAAACATCATTTACTATTTTTAATCATTTTTTAACATTTTTTAACATTTTAACAATGTCAAAAATTTCAGGTTTTACTATCCTTTTGGGGACATTTGGGACACAATGTAGCAAGAACAAGTACACACACACACACACACACACACAAGTTTTTCCTTTCTAAGACCTGCTGTGTCTGCTACAGCAGGGGTTTTCAAACCTGTCTCAGAGGCCCCCCCTACCCTGCACATTTTGTAGGTCCCCCATATCAGACACACCCAATTCAGGCCTTGCAGCAAAGAACTTATATTGGCAAGAAGTGAAAGCCAAAAGAACATTCCACTGCAACAGCGGCGCCCAACAGCAGCCCTACACTTCCGCCATTTTGGAGTGAAAGCGACTCGGCAGTCCACTAGCTTCTTGCCATCGCTATGGCAAATATCAGCTGGCTTGTTTAAAAAAAAAAAAGTACATTAAATCTAAAATACACAACCTGAACAATGACAACATTTTTTAATATATTTTTTTTACTCCTTTCCGTTTATTTCTTAAGAATTTTTGTACTTATGCGAACTATTAAACCATAAGTCGTTTATTATTGAAAGGATTTTTGTATGTTTGTATGTACTGTAATCTTTGTTATTATTGCAATAAAAAAAATTATGACAACACAGAATAACGTACAATCACTAGACTAGTGTCAATCAAAAAAAGTCTTTGGTTTATTTTTCACAAAATCTTTGCTCTCTAGAAACCATGTCAGTTTCGTTTGAAATTCCTATTTTAAGTGCAAGTATTAGCATTATAAATGCTGAATTAATACCAACATATAAAATTAAATTAAGGACATGCATCAGAAAATTGGGAATCTTAGACAATAAATAAGATCGTCATGTTTGTAGTGTGCTCCAGGGAATTAAAACGTACAATATAATGTATAAATACAATATATATTTCAGACCTATAATAGTAACTAATAATAATAGTAATGTGTAACGTTGCATAAAATGAAAATACTCAATAAAGCAGGGTAAAACTGCCTCAAATGTATAATTAATTATAATTAATTAGGATTCCACAACTGATAACATAAAACATATATAATAATACAATACAATATTTACTGTAGTAGTCATAAAATTTACTGATTTGAGAAATTTTCTGTAGCGCTTCTGATTTGACTGAGATTCGCCAATTTTGAGTATGTAAGATGTGATGGATTCTGATACGTAAAAAAAAATCTAACCGTGTAGAGTGACTTTTTGCACTTTTTCGTGTTACACAGTACTTCCCTGCAGTCATTGCGATCTTTTATTTCCACTTTGACTTTTCTTTCGTTGTCATTCTGTCTGCTTCTGTGCTGTTGTCCAGCTGTCATTTTTACCCCAAAATGGCGGTCACACTACTGAAGCACCACCTAGTGGCTGTTACCAAAAAAACATCAGAGTTTTTGCCTCTTGGTATTCTATACTCTTTGCTTGCAGTCTCTACTAATAAGCTGATGATTTGAATCAGGTGTGTTAGATCAGGGAAACATGCAAAATGTGCAGGGCAGGGGAGACCTCAAAGACAGGTTTGAAAACCCCTGTGCTACAGGACATAGAATATGTGAATCAGATGATTTGTAACTTGTTCCTGATTTCAGAAATTGCAAGTGGTACAACAGACCTGTGATACAACCATTAATTTATGTGTTACAACCATCCATTTAAACTGTAAAATATAACAAGTTGAAAGAGTCCTCTGCTATGAGCACTAAAAAGCTGAATAAAATCATTCTTGGTTTGTAGGAGCAGGGTTGGTGCTGAACCAAGGTAGATCCCCAGAAATCTCACTCCTGGTGTAATTTTTAGTTATTTCTGTATAGTAGTCAAAGGGGAAACATGCTTTTTGGCATCAAATGGTGTAGTTCCAGGCAGTAAAGTTGACTGGCCTGAGAGTTGAGCTCTATCATCTTGTTGCATTTAGACTGCAAATAAATACATTGTGGGAATCTAACAAGAATAGAAAAATTACCATTGCCCCACAGGCATTTCGTAGCCAGTTCACATACGTTAATAACTAGTGGAATAGTATCTTTAGGGTGCTAACAAATAATGTCTACCACTTAATTGATGAATAAAGAAATTTATTTTCTTTGGGAATATTGTACAGTTAACATAATCAGTCACGCATACACGCATATTTTACTATTTGGTTCTTTGGTAAGTGATACAGTAAAATCACAATATATAGCTTTACAAAAACAATACTTGTAATATGTAAAAATAATAATAATAATAATAATAATATAATGTGACATCAAGCTGCAGTATAAAGCCAATGTGTAAAAAAACAGATGGTTGATATCATATTCTACTGAGCAAGTACATGACAGTATAACACTTTTTTAAGAGTGTTCAATGACAATTAATTGTGTGTATATTATTAATTAGTTTTTCAGCACTAATAACTTCCTGTTTATTCTTTATTCACAATGCCTTTCATCTTTCTTTGCCAATTACACTTTGTTTTTATTTTAGCAAATTATTGTTTTTCACTAATTCTAGATGTACGTTTTTTATTTACAATATGGAGTATATCATAAATGCCACCATCTGGTGGTTCTCTAAAGAACAGTTTTCCACCACTGTGCTCATGGTTACAGGTGATAGCCTTATCGGTGAGAATGTCACTAGAGATATCAAAACTATCAGACAGACATCCAAAAATATCTCTTATGAACAGGTAATTAGCTTTCTTTCTGCTGTTGTTGTGACGTTGAAAACAATTGTTTTAAAATAACATTACAAAAGTTCAGCAATTCTGACGTAAGACATAATGACACGTATTCATATAAGATAAGGTTAAATGGTTTTAACTTCTCCAAGCTATTTATAGGCAAATAGACTAAAAGTTGTTTTAGAAATTGACACTGTAGCATAAACATTGTTTTGTGAACCTAGTCAAAGACAGCAAATGTGACTTTCTGTTACTTCTGTCACTTTCTCTTTTGGTATACAAACTCCTTTCTCTTATTAGCCCTTGCATTGCTGTACACGTCATCACATGAAACATGAATTTATTATTATTATTTTATATGATGACGTACGTGGATAAATAATATAACACTGCAATATTGCAAAAAATAAAGAAAGCATTATTAGCTTTAATTTTTAAGGTGATTTCTATAATGTTGATTTCATTTCAGTTATATCGTTTGGTATACTGCAAACTCCAAAACTGTTTCTTCTTTTAAAAATGACCGTTATTAGGTCTGTAGTGCAAAGCATTCATAAAGTGTGAAGATTTAAGTTTAGGTACATAATTTTCCACTCTGCTCAAAAGTGGAGATGACAGGTGAAAATCAGACTAACTCAAAGTTATAAAGAAACAAATGAAGAAAAATGTAATTATAAAGTCTATATTTTGTGGGTCTATTTTGGATATGCATTTTATATTTTAAATCGCTTTCCTTGTTTCCCTTTTCTATTTTCCTTCAAATTTCAAACTGCTTTCCTTTTACCCTTTTACTGCACCGGAGCATTATTCCTTGTTGTGCTAATTTTGGAGTCTCCTCTTACAGAATGGGCTTGCAAAGTTATAAAATATAATCAGAACCCTTCAAATTGGTTATTGAACTGATGGTGTTGCCCACCTTAATTTCAAGCCCTGTTAACAACATACAATACGGTGTATAATTTAATGCAACAAGAATTCCAAAAATATATTTGGTATTTCTGATGAACAAGTGGCCTTATAAACAATAACTTAATCTTTCAAACAGAGCATTGCACCAAATATGTATATCATATTTATATATACAATACTTATACCTTTATTTACGCAAAGTTGTTGTTTTGATAACTAAAATTATTATTAAACTTGTTATTATAATATGGATAAAGTGTATTTTATTTTTGTAATCCAGGCTTTTCAAACCATTCCTAGACCTTCCCCGGCACTGCACAAAAACAGGCCAAAAGTATGCAAAAAACTCACCCCCTTATAATTATCAGGTTTGATTACCCCTTTTGTTTTTTCAATGTTAAAGCTAAAACAGTGACCTGATCACTGGCTAAACCTGAACCCTGTTGAGTTTGGGATGAACGTGAATGCAAACTGCAAACCAGACCCCATTAACCAACATCAAAAGCTGACCTTACAGACAGCCTAATTTTGTTCTAAAAGGCAACAAATCACAGCACCTTTGTAGAACATTGCATAGTATAGCATTTAAGGTGAACTATGCAGGATTTTCAGTTCTTGCTTAACTATAATATTCAAACTTGCCCCTTCCTTGCAAGTAAGCTCAACATGACCAGAATGCTCCTCAATACCCCTGACATGGTATCAGCTGGCAAAAAGATTGCAGCACAGAAATGCACAAACACCACCACACACTAGTGGATCACAAGCAATGATTTAAAGAGATTATTTTTGTATGATACTATACTTTATGTCTATACTTCATTTTTTGGGGAAAAATCCTGCATACTGCACCTTTCAAGATTAAGAAGATTTAATAGTTATATCTGTTAATTAGAAGGGTGTGTCCACATACAGTACTTTAAGCCATACAATGTATATTTGGCAATTTTTTTTTTTTTTTATGAAAAGCTTTTGGATGGCAGTTGAGTAATCTGCTTTATAATCTTTCCTCACTCTCATCACCCAAAGAGTTTGATGAAGCAGGGGTGGCAGTATGGTTTGTTGTCCTGCTCTTTAAAGCAGCCTTTGCTGAGGGGTTTCAGGCAGAAGTGGCACACCAGATGTTGTGGATGAAACTTGGCACCCATTGCAGTGACACAGCGCCCCAGGATGGGTTGCTGGCATGCCTGGCACATGCTTCCTCGGGACTGGTGATAGTGAGCTTCACACAAGGGTTGCCCCTCATGCTCAAAGAAACTCCCATTCACAAATGGGCTATAGCATTCCTGCAGAAAATAATGAACAATAAATGCTGGGTTAAGTTACAAACCAAGAAAGACCAAGAAATTACATTTAGTTTTGTTTTTTTATAAATTTATAAGTAAATAAATAAGTAGAGGCATAGCATCTGGGCATGCAGGGTATGCACATGAATATGGGCCGGGGCTAATTGGGGGCCCACCGAGGGCCTTTCAGTTAAAACAGGGGAATAGATTTTTAATATATATCTATATAAATATACAGTAGGCCAGGGGTGGCAAACGTCGGTCCTGAAGAGCCGCAGCCCTGCAGAGTTTTGCTTCAACCCTAATCAAATACACCTTAACAAGCTAATCAAGCTTGGCCTTGAGCAGGCTTGACTTGCTACGCCACTGAAATAAGGGTGATTTAACTTTTAAAATACGTTTACCACATAAGAGGTTTATGTAATCTGAAAAAGAATCTAAGATCCTTTTAATGTGAAAAAGCTTGGATTTGTAATATGTTATGTAGTTCATACAAATATGTTATATGTTATAGTATATGTTATAGTTCATACAAAACAACTCGCCTACAGGCTGCTCTTTTCATTACAATGCAAGTAAACAAGAACCTTTGGCCGCAAAGTTGCAAAAAGATAACTATCATTAATAATTATGAAAACTTAGACAAATTAACTGAGAGCTTCAAAAAAAACCTTACATAAGTTTAAATGCAAAGTTCTATCATAAAACATTTCAAAACCCTGGTGAAAAAAACAGCATATGCTGGTATGTATGTTTTGATGTTGGGATGCTGGTTAGGTATGTTTTAATGCTGGTTTAAGCTGGTTTATGCTGGTCCTTTGCTGGTTTATGCTGGTCATGTTGCTGGTCAAGGACCAGCATAAACCAGCTAAGGACCAGCATAAACCAGCACCAAAACATACCTAACCAGCATCCCAGCATCACAACATGCCTACCAGCATATGCTGCTGTTTTCAACAGGGAACTGCTTTTATGCAACTGTATTTATCCGCATGAGGATACGCCAACTAAGCCACGGATATTAGAACAGGTTAAAGTGAAAGAAGCATTCGCACTACTGTAAATGCACCTTTTTTTAGTAAGCCTACTGCTTTACTGACTGAAACAAATCATTTTGGATCATAAGGCTGCACTGAAAATAATTCTTATCCATCAGTTTGACTAAATGAGCTATACATTTTCTATTTTAGTATAAAATACTATTTTAGTATTTTAATATGACATGGTATAATTCTGTGGCAAAATCTCTACTAACTCCACTGCATTCTTTTCCTCCTGATTATTTTCTCTTTCCTAAGTATTCTGCTGTAACAGTATGAAAAATCACAACACATACTGCACATCTGTGGTCTGCTCTCCCGATTTATTTTGTGATATATACAATTAATAATTAAGTGCAATGCACTAAGAATCCGTTTTTTCTCACCAAATCCTTACATCTCTTTCTAGATTTGTTTTCACACAGCTATGCTAAATGTGCACGGCTGGTTTCAGATGCAATGTTAGAGTCATGCTCCTGCCATTTATTTATCACTCCTAACAGTTTTTCACTTGTTCACATAAGTGATATGTATTTCTAAATCTATCTATTTATTAATGACATATTGCACATTTCGTGTAGCCCTGGCACAATTATGTTAGGCCACTAATGCCTATAAAGTACAATGCATCCCTTCCTTAGGCCCTGTCTAGACCTAGTAACAAAATGTGTATTGGTTGATCGGATCACAGGCAGACAAAGGAGACACGTTCACTTTAACACCTGGTGTTTTACTGCTGTCTGTTTTGTTCACTTTTGACCACTTTCCTGATTTATTTGATGGGAGCGTTTATACCCATAAACAGTGTACAGGGCTTTTTCTAATCTTTCAATTTAATAGTAATGTGATTTTAGAGCATGAAAATAGTGAGTGAATCTAAAGTGAATGTCGATGTCTGTGTGAGTTTGTAAGTATTTGTTTGTCTAGGTACTTAAGACTTTTATTTAAGCAAAATATTTGATATATTATTTAATACTTAATTAATATTAAAAATGTTTAATATTATATATTTCAGTCAAGTTAATGAAGCAGAGTGAGGTAATGAGTGGTAGATCAGATGGGCAAGCTCCTTCTTAAAATTTGTTTAGGAGCTCCATTTCACGAGGTCAGATGTTGATTTATAAACTTCTCTGATGAACATGTGGCTTAAGATCGCCTTGACAGTAACAAATTAACATAATAACATATCACATTCGTTGTACCTCAGAATCCAGCAAACTACTTACCCTACAAACAAAGCATTGTGGATGCCACAGAGCACTTAGAGCTGAGATGTAATTCTCCATGATGGGCTGGGAACAACCCTGACAACGAGAGGCAAAGAGGGCCAGAAAACACTTCTGGCAGTACTGCTTCCCCTCACGGTCATGAAATCCTGAGGAGAAGAAGCATACAGTTAGTTGTCATCTTTGAAACCTACAAGCATTTGGTACTATGACACTTCCTAATCTTCAAACGCTCGTCTTGTCTAGCTCTGCATGAACTCTGTTTTTTCCAGTTCAATACAGTTAGGGTATGTCGAAAAATTCCTATCTCATTTTCTCCTCCAACTTCAAAATCGATCACACAGACCTAGACAAGACAAGCATTTGAGGTTAAAAAGTATATAAACTGTAATTTATTTAAAAAAAACAATCGTTTTGCTAGATAAGACCCTTATTCTTCAGCTGGGAGCCATTTGAAGCTGCATTTAAACTGCATTTTGGAAGTTCAAACTCAGGGGCACCATAGATGTCCATTATATGGAGAGGAATCCTTAAATGTTTTCTTCAAAAAACATAATTTATTTACGACTGAAGAAAGAAAGACATGAACATCTTGGATGACAAAGGGGTGAATACATTATCTGTAAATTTTTGTTCTGAAGGTGAACTACTCCTTTAAGGCAGTGGCTTTTTGCCACGTACATCGCTATAGAGGCTATTTACACTAAGTGTAAATAGCAATAGTAAGCAATTTCTTTCATCACCCCATACCTTCATCTCCAAATGCTGAGCTGCATTTCACACAGCTAAAGCATTCTGGATGCCAGTTTTTATCCAGCGCAGTCACCATTTTCTGAAGAAGAACACAATAATGTAAGATAAGGGCCAGATAATGTACAGTATAAAGCTATGGACGTAGATACTGGACTACAAACAAAGATGAACAACTGTAAAACAACATATTTAGGGAGAATTTTGCCAAAACAACTACTGTATGACAAAAAAAACAAAAAAACAAAAAGAAAGGTAACACTTTACAATAAGGTCTCATTTGTTAACATTAGTTAATGCACTAAAAAATAAGAAATATATTTTGGCAGCATTTATTAAACTTAATATTAGTTAATAAAATGTTAATGTTCTTGTTAGTTCACAGTGCGTTAATTAATGTTAACAGATACAACGTTTAATTTAAATAATGTATTAGTAAATGTTGAGACATTAAGTTTAATGAATGCTTTAGAATAGTTTTTACCTCCCTCAAATTACTTTAAATAAAAAATAATAAATGTAATAAAAAGTTGGGCTGGAGGAGGAATTGGGTTGCCTACAAGTTGTTCAGAAGTAAGCTGTGGTTTATAAATGCTTACTCTGTCGTTGTGATTTGTCCGATTAAATGAACATGCTCCTCTAGAACTTTTGTTTATTAATGTCATAGACTATTATCTTCATTCAGCTTCAGCACAGCTGACACATAAATGTACAGTATACCTACATTGAGTATGGGCTTGTTGCATTGTGCGCAGTGAGGTGAGTACAGGGTGAAGTAGTCAGGCTCACAATATGGTCGACCATCTTTCTCAAAGAAATTACAATTGCCAAGCTCACACTCACACTCAGAGCAAACAAAGTGCTCTGGATGCCAAACCCGTCCCAGAGCTGTTACAACCTAAGAGACAGGGGAACAAGATTCAATTCTAAAGTTACTATCACTTTTGAAACCAGAAAGGTTGCTTTTCCATGGTTACAGTGTCTTTGTTGATTAGTGGATCTCTTTTTAGGATTTTGGGTAGTAATTTAGTTTCAATGTAATTAAATATTATCGATTTAACTTAACAACCAAAGATGTAGGGTCTGTCTTCATGGCGTTATATATCGCTAAAAATATGGTTTTCTGAGAAGAAAATTAATGATACGTTTACTTACTGACCTATGTAAATAGTACTTCTATAGTATTTACAATACAAAAACCACAGAAAACATGAGAAAAAAAGGATGGCTATTGATGACTAATTACACTACTGGCTACAAGGTAAATTCAAGATTTATTAAAGAATTTTACCTGTCCTACAACTGGTTTCTGACAGGCGGAACAGTTTCCCTTAGAGGAGGTAGGCACTCCCTGCCTGCTCAGATCTGATTGCAGAAGACCTAACATGCTGTCCAGTGAGCCTCCAGAAGATGCAGGGACTGGAGAAGCTGTTTGCTGTGGTGAAGATGCCACAGGACTCACAGGTGCTGCTGGCTGATAAAGACAAATAACTCAACAGTTACGCAAAAATACAAATATTTTATTTATTAAAGGGGTCATCAGATGCAAAGTTCACTTTTTCATGTTGTTTGAACATTAATGTGTGTTGGCAGTGTATGTACAAATCTACCCTATAATGATAAAAATCCATGCAGTGGTTTTTAATTAATCTGCAAAAATAATATCCCCTTTTTTAAATCGAGCCATTCTCAGATGCCTGTCAGTGTGAAATTGCACTGACAGAGGCCGCTCCCTCGAAGGTTGATTGACATGAGCGTCTTACCTCAGAACAGCTGTCTCACACCAACCTCCATTGTTTCAATGCCAGAGCAGGGATGTAAGTTATAGAGAACATCTCCGACTGAGCGATTGAGGTTTTGTGTTGCTGGATGTAATAATGAACATAGTGGTCGTCATTTACTCCCAACATCTGAGCCGCTGAAGATGCAGTGGATTATGTTTGTTTGTGAAGGGAATGCAGCTCCCGACATACATATATCCGTCTATGTTCGCGCGAATCATTCGTGATCCAGCTTCACTTACAGCAGAAGTGAGTATAAGGGGTTTTATTATGAATCTTTGCGATCACCTTTCCTTATAACCTGGTAGTTAGGAAGTTTACCGGCTAAACGCAGCTAAAGTAAACAGGCTGGTCACTCCACAAAGAGAAGAGAGGTGCAGGGCGAGCAGAGCTTATTTGCATTTAAAGGAACAACCCCTTAGAATGGGATGATTTTTGCAGAGCTCATTTTGACAAGATAAAAAGGGTGTTGTTTTACACAACCGTTGAGAATTTTTAACCAAAGTATATTATAGAATCATATCAACTTGTGGAAAATGGGCATCTGATGACCCCTTTAAAAGTGAAATGGTAACAAATTCTGTCCTATCCCTGTTCAATATGTAGAATCAACTATCAGTCAGTAGGGCTGTGCAAAAAATCAGATGTGATTATCATGCGCATCTTGTCAGTAATGCCGGTTCTGTGATTAGTCGTAAATCTCCATCACATGCTGTCAGATGAAGCAGCATTTACTACACAGAGCCATAGTTCACTGACAAGCTACGCAATATCGAGATCAACATCGAATGCGATACATATCTGATGTTGAATTTGTAGCTTGTCAGTGAACTACAGCTTTTTTGCACAGCCCTATCAGTAAGCCAATAGTAGAAACTCTTGTTATGATCTTATTAACACAACAATGCACCAACTTCTGAGTTTAAAATTGTAATCATGAAATCTGTTTGGTGAACTATTAGTCAACAAGAAGAATGTTTGGGAAACCAGTTTAAAAACAGTTATTAATTTAGCATTTCAATCTGGTGACAATAGTGGTGCAAACATTACACACTTTAGCAATTGCATAAAAGTTTGTATCAAACATACTGTGCTTTGGACTCTGAAGTCTGACAGAGATGCCATTAGTTTGTCCAGCTCTAAAGTAGCAGATGTAGCCGAGGGTTTCGCTGAGCTAGAAACAGAAAAAAACACAAATACAAAAATAATACTGACAGTCATAAATAAAATTATATAAACTGTACACCTATATTAATTTGATATTTGTGAGTTAACTTTCCTTTATTATGTGTTATCATTATTTAAATTAAGTTCTGTCATGACAACTCTCAGAGGGATTGGCATGGTAATGTGCCTGTGCATGGTAATCAGCTGTTGTTATGTCATATTGAGTTATATGACCTATATGACTGCGCCATCTAGAGTTTCATGCCAGATCTTTGTATATGTTTGCAGAGACATGATATGTTATCAGTCAGTAATGATACTATTAATTCAAATTTAAATGATTTGTAATCTCTTATCTATGTGGAATGAGCATATATAGGAAAATGAGCATGCAGATGAATAGACATTGTAATATATGTTAGTGCACTAACCTAGTAGAGGATGGACCAGACTTTGAAGACTTATCATCTTTTTTGGTGCTGGGGAATTGAGCCAAAATCTCATCTAACAAAGACAAAGAAAGAATAAATGCATGAGAGGAGTTCTTTGGGGTTTTTTTTAAATAAAACTCTAGGGTACTGCATACCGCTCAGATACTGCCTATCAATTCTACCTGACTAATTTTCATTTAATTTTAATTTTGTCTAAAACTTCTTAACTTTTGGCAGTCTGGAATATCAGTTAACTGCAAGTATTGCATGGCACACATTGTTCCATACACTATGTTCTGGTTGTACACGGCACATTTTTTTGCAAATTACAATTTAGCGAATATAAACTGTTAGGTGGATATTCCAGATCATTTGGATACTGTGCACAGTATACATACTGTATGCAATTTTGTTGTTGTTTTTGTAAATAGTAGGTATCCTATTCAATAAACAAGGACAGATTATGAACTGGGCCAATGACTGCCAGGGGTTTGTACATACAATAAACAATTTTCTAAGCTACTAAGAAGTCAGCACTCACCTGTGATGTTGAACTGTGTGGCATTAAGCTCCTGTAGTAAGTGATCAAGTTCACTCAGCCCTCCTCCCAGAACTGAGGAGGAGGAGAAAGCAGGAGGAGGGTCGGCCGTACGTGGGAAGCGTGGTTTACATACGGTACTGTAGAAAAAAGTTACAAAACAATCAGAATGGGCTTAACGCAACACTTAAAATCTCAACATGTATTCTAAGAGTTGGTTCTAAATGAAAATTAATATCTTTTATTTTAAATGACACCCAAAGCTATTGTACAGTTTCAAAAACATTTCAGAAGGAATACAGGTCATGATGCTTTTAGGACCCTTTATGATGCTTTTTCTGTCCTCTATGGAGCTTTACAGCCCTAGACCCCCTTCACTTTGTATGGTAAACAGCAGAGCAAACATGTTTGCAACAAACATTTTTGTTGTTGTTAATGGAAAAAAGACAATGAGCTATTCTTTTAAGTTGCAAAGCCTTAAAGGCACTGTAAGCGATGTCAGCCTTACTAAAACCTTAGCTTTTGGCTATATGGACTACCAGGGTCATGTTCAATCAACTTTCTGTCTTTCTCTCACATAACAACCTACTTAATAACAACCAGTCTGGTTTTAACAGCAGACACTCCATTGAGCAATTCTACAGTCTTTTGGCAGACTTAGACGGGATTAAAATTGCAAAGTACGTCTGTAAAACACAAATTTCTCTAACATTCCCCTTTAAAACTAGTCTTGTCTGAATAGGGCTTAAGAATGTAGTGTAAGAAACTTGGGAGATCTCTTTATTGTCTTGTTATAATCTCTTTCAAGACTCCATTATAAAAAGTCTTTTTATAAAAATAATATATATATATAGATATACAGTAGATATATAGATAACTAGATGTATATATATATATATATATATATTCATTATAATGGGCATACCAAAGTATTGTGAAAAGCTTTGAACTATTAATTTTGGTTAACCACCACATACATATTAAGAAACATTTAATTTCAGGACACAAATGGGATGGTGTTAGAATTTTTTTTTATTCAGTAGACAAAGAAGCAAGAGATTTAGGCTACATTTGTTCATGCAATATAATTTCTGTTTAGGAGAAACATTTGAGATGGTAAAGAGATCTTGTTTTGCTTACTTCTAGGTATATATTATTCAGGGCATTGTGTTCTCAAGAGTTAAAATACCTGTAAAGTTTGTCTTGGTTGGAGTTCTGAGAGCCATTCGACTTCATCGCAGCAGAAACAGTCTATGAAACAGATGAACAGAAATTGTATGATCCTGTAAAGTGAATGAATATATTTTGCTTAGAAACATCATATCAGATGTGTGTTTGTTTTTCATTTGTGTTCATTTCTTGGCATACTTGTTGCGGGGTGTATGCTGGAGGGAGTGGCCGATTCTGGACAGGTTCCTGAGTACTGGATGTAGGATCAGAATTCACTGGAGGTTCAGAGGTGAGCAGAACAGGATAGCGACCCAGAGGAAAGGCTGAATTTTCCAGATCAGCAAGAAGAGCATCTACAAAGAGTTATAGAGAAACATCATATAAAAGTTGTAAGGCAAGTCTCAGAGGGGCTTTCTTTCTTTTTTTTAATTATATATATATAGTGTTGCTTAAAAGTTTGTGAACCCTTTAGAATTTTCTACATTTTTGCATAAATATAACACAAAACATCATCAGATCTTCACACAAGTCCTGAAAGTTGACAAAAAAGAAACCCAATCAAAAAAATGAGACAAAAAAATAAATTGTAAAAATATATCATTTATTTACTGAGAAACATGATCCAGTGTTAAATATTTGCGAGTTGCAAAAGTATGTGAATCTTTGCTTTTAGTATCTGGTGTGACCCCTTTTTGAAGCAATAACCGCAGGTAGCGTATTTTGTAACTGTTATAATCCACATGATCTTTAGCAAACTGCAGACCGACATCTTTTTTTTTTTTTTTTGGAGAGTTGTGGCTTTTTCCTTGCAACTCTGCCATTCATACCATGGTTGTTCAGTGTTCTCCTGATGATGGACTCATGAACATTAATATTAACCAATGTGAGAAAGGCCTTTATGTGCTTAAAATTTACCCTGAGGTCCTTTGCAACCTTGCAGACTATTACAAGTCTTGCTTTGGAGTGATCTTTGTTGGTCAACCACTCCTAGGGAGGGTATTGAATTTCCTCCATTTGTAAACAATCTGTCTGACTGTGGATTTGTGGAGTCCAAACTCGTTAGAGATGGTTTTGTAACCATTTCTAGCCAGATGAGCAACAACAACTCTTTTTCTGAGGTTCTCAGAGATCTGCTTTGTTCCTGCCATGATTCACTTCCACAAACATGATCAGACTTTGATAGACACCTGTTCTTTAATTAAAACAGGGCATACACTGGCACCTGATAGTCATCCTATTGATTGATAACACATCTGAACAAATGGATTTTAATTTCACCTTAAAATTAACTGCTAATCCTAGAGATTCACATACTTTTGCAACTCACGAATATTTAACACTGGACATTTTTTCTCAATAAATAAATGCCAAAATATATATTTTCATCTCATTTGTTTGACTGGGTTCTCTTTGTCAACTTTCAGGACTTGTGTGAAAATCTGATTAAGGCACCACTGTATATGTGACTTACATATTTATTTATTTAGAGAGTTTATTTATTTAAAGAGAGTTTATAACACAGGGTAGTAGAAAACTGACAGAAGGGGGAACAGAACTGGGACATTATACTGACCATACTCAAAAATGGGTTTCCTCATGCATAACTTCTCTATATGTCAGCTTTATCTGCACAACTTTGAGGCATCATTTTTTTTGTTTCGGCACATTCGGTAAGTGTTATGTACAACAAATATTTCAAGTGTTTCAGGGTCAAATGAAAACATAAATACATGAAACTATATTGTTTTTACTGAAGTATCACAATGAATTATACAACTCCATTAACACAGTAAATGTATGTGCCATATGTTGGTTTCTGAGGTAGGTGTGTTTGTTCTGTTTTGCTTGGTAATCAGAAAACTGAAAATTATATTCCTGATTCGCTTTCTATCCCAAAGCAATTTTCTTTACGATGAAAAACTGCAAAAAATAAATAAATAAATAAATAAATAAATTTAAAAAATAATCTATAAAGTGGGTCTGTACAGTCTTTACTGAATACCACTGTCTTATACGTTAGAGCCAAAGTGACAACTAATTGACCCTTGATGTAACCCCACCTTGAAACCTTTACTGGCCAGTCCTAACTTATCAACTGATGTCATCTGCCATTTTCTCACAAACTTTGAAGTCTATTAGAGATCTGTGTGACTGGATAGTTTTATATGCAGCACTGAAATTTAAAAAAATGAAATTTGAAGGGAAAAAAAAAAATGAAGGATCCCTATTAAGTATTTGTATATACCTTTTTCAAATCTTCAAATTAAATAAATCAAGTGGAGTGCTGGATTAAACTGTGTATACATGTATGAACATATAAAATCAGCTAGGACACCTACAAAATGTATTTTTATAACTTAATTTCATTTATGTATAACACCATTTAATTGCATATTCTGTAGAAGAATGTGTTGTAGAAACGCTATAGTTCCTTTTTTAATCCCTTTTGTTTTCCAGAGTATGCTACACCGCACCTTGTCCACACTGTTGTCATTTCAAGACTGCACTACTGACAATGCTGTACTGGCAGTGTGACCTAGCCCCTAAACATAACCATGTCTATGTATGAAGACTATCTTACTCCACCCTAACATCCTGCTTTGATCATATCTCTCCTTTCACATTCAGGTCAGCACCTGCAACACCCTTCATCCCTTAGCTAACAGATGTTCTTTGTGACCACAGAACCCAGCTGCTGAGAATAATTGGAGCAAGGTGAATACCCAGCTGACCCAAACAAGTATCACCTACTCCCACTTTCTTTCTGACTGCTGATGACTTTGCCAGCTGTGTCACCGATTAGCTGGCAACCATTAGCAACCAGTTCTCTGCACCACCAACCCACAGCCAACATCTACCCAAATACATTCCACGCTTCTCTTCTTTCCCTTAATGGAAAACAAGGTCTCCAAAAAGTTCTCTGCCAGTTGTCCTACAACTTGTTTCTTAAACCCAGCCCCCTCCCACCTAAAACAGGAGATTTAACCAACATTAGTGGCTGCTCTGACTCACATCATCCACACTTCCCATATTACTGCCAACTTTCCCACCACATTTAAGCAGAGTTGGGCAATCCCACTGCTCAAATAAATAACTCAACCCTACAGCCATTTAAAGATAAAAAACAGTCTCTCTTCTTTCTTTCTTTCCTTTCCTTTTTTTCACATCAGTGAATCACCCGGGTGCTTCCTCTTCTCTTTTCTATGTACGCAACTTTACTGGGCACATTCATAAAGGCACTTTGCTTCTCCTACCACTGCTATGGACTTCAAATAACCTGGTTGCACAAGTGTGTATGCCTCAGCTAATATTTGATTGAAAAATCCTTTTGATTTTAGTACAACAGTCAGCCTTTTGAATAAGAGTATATCAACTTCTTGATTTGATCTTTATCTATCTTTATCGCATCTTGATTTATTTATTTTATTGTTTTTTATTTCTTTTAGGTATGGCCTCAGACTGGGCTGTACAAGACCTAGGAAGAATACAGGATATTGTTGTCACATGGCAGCACGTAACCAGTACTTTCCAGATGTTCATGTAACTCCTTTAATGTTACTGTAAGTCTCTTTGTCTCTTGATACATTTTCATCTTGTTTGTACATCAATTTTTGACAGGTGCCCTGTTCTATGAAATGCCACTGTTGTAGAAAACACTGGTAATATTTTAGTACAGGGAACAATTGTCACTATTAACCAGTTACTTATTAGCATGCCTATTATTAGAATGTTGGCTGATTATTAGTACTTATAAAGCACCTATTCTGCATGAACATATTCTACATCCCTAATCCTACCCAATACCTGAACCTAACAACAGCAAATTAGGAGTTTATTGAGGCAAAAGCCGTAGTTAATGGTTTGTTAATAGCAAGAACTGGAACTTAAAATAAAGTGTGACCAAAACACTTGTTGATTATCGCCTTCAGGGTATTCCATGGCACATCTCATGTTTTGGAAATACTTCTCTACCCCTCTCCTGATTGGTACCTCCACACAATGAGATCCCATTTCATTCTTTGTAAGCTCTTTTTGTTGAGAGTTAATCAAATTCACTTAAAGGAGAAGTCCACTTCCAGAACAAAAATTGACAGATAATGTACTCACCTCTTGTCATCCAAGATGTCCATGTCTTTTTTACTTCAGCCGTAAAGAAATTATGTTTTTTGAGGGAAACATTTCAGGATTTTTCTCCATGTAATGGACTGCTATGGTGCCCAGAGTTTAAACTTCCAAAATGAAGTTTAAATGCGGCTTCAAACGATCCCAAATGCGGTTGTAAATGATCGCAACCGAGGAAGAAAGGTCTTATCTTGCAAAACGATTATTATTTTCATAAAAATAATACAATTTATATACTTTTTAATGTCAAACGCTCATCTTGTCTCTTGACTCTGCCTGAACTGTCCCAGACAAAGCGTTTGAAATAAAAACTATTTAAATTGTATTTTTTTAATGAAAATAAACCCATTCTCACGTTGTTGCTGCAGGATGGAAGACTTGAAGGATGAACTATAATACACAGAGCTCAGGGAGAGCAAGACCAGACAAGCGTTTGAAATAAAAAACTATTTAAATCTGAAAATAACCATTTTTAATTACCCTTCTTCCTCAGTTGGGATAATTTACAACTTCACGTTGTTGCTGCAGGATGGAAGACAGGAACAGACAGGAACACAGGAACACAGAGCGATATCCACACACGTAGAAACACACTAATCAACAATATGCAACAATAAAGACCGACAGGGAACTAAACACAAGGTGGAACTTAAATACACAAACTAATCAGAACATACACAGGTGAAGACAATGAAACACTCAGGAAGAAACAAGGAGGGCGTGACTAGGGTGACGAGAGGGCTGAGTCCAGGGAGCACATGGTGAAATCACAACAAAAACACACGATGACAAAAAGGATACGTGACATTACCCCCCTCTCACAAGGCGCGACTCGCGCCGTAACACATACACTGGGGTGGGGGGTGGGCGCCCTGGAGGTCCGTGCTGGACAGACACCGGGTACTTAGGGCGTACCTCCAGGGCGGATCAGGGAGTTCAGGAGGCCATGGTGATCAGGGAGTTCAGGAGGCCATGGCCGGACAGACAGTTCAGGTGGCCATGGCGGGTCTGGGGGCTCAGGCCATGGCCGGGAGGTGGCCATGGCCAGGGGTAAACAGTTCAGGTGGCCATGGCGGATCAGGGAGTTCAGGCCAGGCCATGGCCGGGCAGACAGTTCAGGAGGCCATGGCCGGACAGACAGTTCAGGAGGCCATGGCCGGACAGACAGTTCAGGAGGCCATGGCCGGACAGACAGTTCAGGAGGCCATGGCCGGACAGACAGTTCAGGAGGCCATGGCCCCCCCAAAATTTTCTTGGGGGAATTTACAATACTGCCAGCCCTAGGGAGCACTGGATGAGGTGCTGGCTCAGGAGGGCGCGCTGAAGGAGGAGCCGGCTCAGGAGGGGCGCTCAGCTGAAGGAGGAGCCGGCTCAGGAGGGCGCGCTGAAGGAGGAGCCGGCTCAGGAGGGCGCGCTGAAGGAGGAGCCGGCTCAGGAGGGCACGCTGAAGGAGGAGCCGGCTCAGGAGGGCGCGCTGAAGGAGGAGCCGGCTCAGGAGGGCTAGCTGAACAGAGCTCCGGCTCTGGAGGGCGAGCAGGGCAGAGCTCCGGCTCAGGAGGGCGAGCTGGGCAGAGCTCCGGCTCTGGAGGGCGAGCTGGGCAGAGCTCCGGCTCTGGAGGGCGAGCTGGGCAGAGCTCCGGCTCTGGAGGGCGAGCTGGGCAGAGCTCCGGCTCTGGAGGGCGAGCTGGGCAGAGCTCCGGCTCTGGAGGGCGAGCTGGGCAGAGCTCCGGCTCTGGAGGGCGAGCTGGACTTTGTCTTGGCTTATGAGAAGCACCAGGAACTTGATTTGACTCAGGAGATGTAGCCGTGACGTGACTTGACTCAGCCGTGACGTGACTTGACTCAGGAACCACAGCCGTGGCTTGACTTGGCTCAGTAGCTGCAGCTGCAACTTGACGTGACTCAGGAACTTGACTTGCCTCGGGAAACGCAGCTGCACTTTGACTTGATTCAGTAGCTGCAACTTGACTTGACTCGGGGAAAACAGCTACAACTTGACTTGACTCAGGAAGGCTGGGCGGAACCAGCGGAGGGTTAAGAAGGCTGGGCGGAACCAGCGGAGGATCAGGAAGGCTGGACGGAACCAGCGGAGGCTCAGGAAGGCTGGACGGAACCAGCGGATGCTCAGGAAGGCTGGACGGAACCAGCGGAGGCTCAGGAAGGCTGGGCGGAACCAGCGGAGGCTCAGGAAGGCTGGACGGAACCAGCGGAGGCTCAGGAAGGCTGGACGGAACCAGCGGAGGCTCAGGAAGGCTGGACGGAACCAGCGGAGGCTCAGGAAGGCTGGATGGAACCAGCGGAGGCTTAGGAGAATTAGGGGAGATAATAGGAGCAGTGAACTCCAGTGTGATTGCCCTGTCCATAATGTTCATTTCAGCAATCATGACTGGGGACTCAGGCTTGGGGGCCATCTTGGCTTGGGGCTCAGGAACGGAGGCCATCTTGGCCGGGGGCTCAGGGCGGAGGCCATCTTACGTGCAGATTCTGGCGTGGCGGCCATCTTGCGAGCAGGCTCTGGTGTGGCGGCCATCTTGCGAGCAGACGCTGGCGTGGCGGCCATCTTGCGAGCAGACGCTGGCGTGGCGGCCATCTTGCGAGCAGACGCTGGCGTGGCGGCCATCTTGCGAGCAGACGCTGGCGTGGCGGCCATCTTGCGAGCAGGCGCTGGCGTGGCGGCCATCTTGCGAGCAGGCGCTGGCGTGGCGGCCATCTTGCGAGCAGGCGCTGGCGTGGCGGCCATCTTGCGAGCAGGCGCTGGCGTGGCGGCCATCTTGCGAGCAGGCGCTGGCGTGGCGGCCATCTTGCGAGCAGACGCTGGCGTGGCGGCCATCTTGCGAGCAGACGCTGGCGTGGCGGCCCGAGGGACAGGGCTCTGGGCGGTGGCCGGCGGATTAGAGCGCGGGGATGAGGCCGGCCGCATCGGGCTGAGGACAGCGGTGGAGCTCTGGAGGATGACTGGGGATTTGGGACTGGGCTGACGGTTCGAGCCGTTGACACGGTATGTGGAGGTTCTCGGCTCAGGGCAGGCGGGCGCGTTGCGCTGTGTCTGGGAGGAGACTGGAGGATGAGACCTAATCGGACTCTGAACTTCTTCTACTTCAAAATCAGATCCGTTTAAATAGAGAATCAGATTGATTAGCTCGATCAAGGGGAAACTACAAGTGGGAAGCTCGCAGCGTATTGTCTCATCATCCAGCCCCAAAACAAACACAGCGCCAAGAGAAGTTTCGTGCCAGCCTACCTGGTGGGAGAGTTCGATGAATTCCTCCACATACCGTTCCAACTCACGACCGTCCTGCCGCAGTCTCCACAAAGCGTCCTCAGCCCAACTCATCTTCTCTTTATAAGGTCGGTCTTTCTGTCACGTTGTTGCTGCAGGATGGAAGACAGGATACAACGTACGGAACAAATCTAATTTTAATTACTTTCACGAGGAACAGACAGGAACACAGAGCGATATCCACACACGTAGAAACACACTAATCAACAATATGCAACAATAAAGACCGACAGGGAACTAAACACAAGGTGGAACTTAAATACACAAACTAATCAGAACATACACAGGTGAAGACAATGAAACACTCAGGAAGAAACAAGGAGGGCGTGACTAGGGTGACGAGAGGGCTGAGTCCAGGGAGCACATGGTGAAATCACAACAAAAACACACGATGACAAAAAGATTTGGAGTACTTTATTTTGTACTTATAAATATGCACATATAACAATACACATTTTTTAATATTAAGTCTAAATATGTTTTAATGTTACTACTCATGAGGATTGTAAGATCTTTAAATAATATTGGTCTTTAGATGCAAAATATTTAAAGTGTACCTAAAGTACACTTGCAATAGTTCCACTTCCAATAGTTCCACAATCAAATACAATCAAATATATCTTTAGTTGGACTTCCACACAATTAAAGTTCAAAATTAGTTGTTCCAATTTAGCACACTTTAAATACACCAGTTTAGTATACTAAAAGTACAATTGCAGGGTATTTTTATTATATACATAATATGTTTATGAATTTGTACTATACTTGGCATGGAATAAATACATAAATACATTTAAATACATTTTAGTATATTTATTAGCACCTTGTTTTATTATAAAACGGTGTGCATATTTACTTTTAGTTTTTTTTTTTTTTTTTTTTTTACTTCTCTTAAAAGTTTTTATTTATTTCATAAATTAATTTTACAATACTACATTAAAGATCGAAAAACATTTTTAACATCTAAAAAAAATTAAACTGCAATTTTAGTTTATGTAGGGTATATAGTCACAGTGTATGCTGCCTGCCACCAGCGTTGGGTTTTCATGTTTTCTAGGGACATTCCATAGGCATAATGGTTTTTATACTATATAAACTATATTTTCTATCCCCTAACCGTACTGCTACCCCTAAACCTTCCCAACACAAAACTTTCTCATTTTTAGGCTTTCAAAAAACTTGTGTGATTTAAAAAAAAAAAAAATTTCAAAAAAATTCTGTGTGATTTATAAGCTTGTTTTCTAATGGGGACCACAAAAAAATCCCCACAAGATCACAATTTACTGGTATTAATATCCTTGGGGGGACATTTAGTCCAGGAATACCAGGTACACACACACACACACACACACACACACACACAGAAATTCTTTTCTTATTCTTTTCGATATTTCTCCTCTGCTCCAGTGTGCATCTTATTATAGTTTTCTAATAAACCTGACATTGTAAACTATGAATATTGTTGTCTCTGTGAGTGCTGTGGATAAAAGTGCCTACTAAGTTTATAGATTTTAATGTAAATGATCCGAAATATGGCAATGTTGTTGCATTTGTGGCATCTGTTGTTCTGATGATGATCTTCAATTATAAGTGTCTTTGGAAAAAAGTGTCTCTGGTGAATGATTTTTTTTTAAGGCTTTATGAGCACATTATAAAGGCTTAGGCTTTTTTACAATTTTCCAACTATCCATCTCTGTATCAGTAAGCACTGCTTTAATATGAAGTTTGCTTCATATTAAAAAGCAAACCAAATATGCAACTGTAATCACAGAGCCAAAAACATTAAGGATCCAGTCATGTCCAACTATAGCACCACTGTAGTAGATTAACGGCTATTAGTACAGTTGTTTATTATTTTAGAACTTTGGACCAATAGGTCACAGATATTCAAGGTTCAAGCTTCAAGGTTCAAATTTATTATAAGCCCAAAGGGCAATTATTGGTGCAGCATAAAAAAAAAACACAGGTCACAGATATTGTTGAACAAGACAAATTTGCCAATAAATTTGCAGATAAACAGCTTCACTTCGTATTTAGCATCTCTTCTACCGATGTCATAAGTGTCGAAAACTAAAAACCTATGTTGTAAACACAGAAAAATTAAAGTTGTAGTATGTACTGTAACTTAAATTCCACACAAAGTGAAGGCAAGCGGAAGGAAAGCAGACAATTACAGAGCAACATCTACAACAGGATGTTATGAGCAAACAACTTTTTTAGGCAGATTTTGGCTGTATATTTGCAGACTTCACAGGTCTTAATATATGTAGGCTGTAACTTGCAGACTGAAACTTATATTTCAGTCAGACTAAAACAATAATGTCTATTTTCTCTATTTTAATGTAAACACTTTAGTCTGACTAAAATCAAAATAGCTGAAAATTGAAGGTCGTGTCAAGAGCAGTGTCAACCATGTATTTCATGCATACAGAAAAGTCATTTCATGCGTATCAGTTGTATCATGCTTCTATGGTGGTTTAGTGTATAGTGTTGCAGTAATAAAAAATGTAAAGCAAAATGCTGTATATGTATTACATTTAAATAAAGCTAGGCCAAAGCTGAGATTTATTTAAATAAAAGAAGCAAAATAATCACTTGGGCATATTAATCAAAAACACTGAACATATACATCAACTGGTGGACAAACAGACAGACAGAAATCTACGTACCAAACATAACAATACGGGGACTGAGAGGGTAGTTGGATGTATCACACACTCCTGAAGAGAGACAGACAGACTAAGAGAACATAGACACTGGCACACATCAGCTAGCAAAGCAAAAACTACAACCAACAGCCTGCTTGTACATCACAGAGGCAGAAAAACTGAAGTGTGTCCAGTGACAGTGAATATGGGTGTGCTCGTACAGATTGTATGTCCTTTCCTGCAATGCTCCAAAAATTGTGCTGTTATTTTCTTCCTGAAGCCAGCAAAATTCCTTCCACATACGAACCACAAAAAAGAAACAGTGGATGGTATCATATGAAGATGGACAATGTTGGCCTGTTGATAGTGTGACACTGTTGTAGTTCATTTATTATCTCTTTACTGTAGTAACATAACAAAAAATGAAATATTATATAACAAAAACATATATGAAAATATGTATTATTTATGTTGTTGTTATTGTTATTATTATGTAAACTTGCCTTACTAAACTTAATTTGTATTTATTACCAATAAAATACCTGGGGCATTTTTTGTCACTTTATTTCTGACCCTACACTTAAGGTCAAAGGTAGCAACATTGGTGTTACATATAAACAAACGGCTAACAAATTGCTAATTGTGCCCATGAATATACATATTTAATATTATTTAATATTACTAAACACTGATTAATACATAAAAGTAAATGCTTGAACTGTTGTCTGTTTTTATCTCTGTCAAGATCAATGTATTTTTCCAGAACCCTTTTTTGTGAGTGCCTAAAAAGTGTGCTTAAAAGAACAAAACATATTACTAGATCACCCCGGATGAGTCCATCTAGAAGTTATTTCATCACCCAGTTTAACAGCTCATCCTAATCCAGATGGTTTTCGCACTGTGGTCATATAAGGAGCTAAAATCCTTCTCTCTGGAAATTCTAACCATATTTAGAGATGCATGTCTGTTTGGCTTGGCTTAATTCTGCCACAAAGCAACACACTCTAAATGTATGCAGTATGGTCTAACAAATAACCTTCAAAAGCTCTACAAACACAAGATCGGAAGCTATTTAACCCATATATCAGTCAATAATGTTATATTCAACATTACCTTGCTAAGCACTTTAACATTTAAAATGTCGCAGAGAATTCGTAGAGAAAAAAGTGCGGTGGTAGTATGTAGTGGCATCAAATGTCAATGTTATGAAAATATACCATTGTATAGTAGTAGTACACCAATAGTAGTAGTAGCATAATGATTGGCATACTCATGTATCATGATATTTAACTGTACTTTGAATAACACCATATTATATTACTACATACATTTTGTTTACATCCAAATTTGAACAGAACAAAAATTCCCAATCCTCTGAATGAATTGTATCCAAATTAAAGCTTTGTGGTGGCCATTTTACAACAAGTTTGTCTACTAAGTGAAAGGGCGGGTGTTTCTTCATAGGATCCATTAAGTCTTTATATAGTACTCAAACGTTGCCAGATGTGGGCAGATGTGGGCTGAAAGATGCCCAATCTCAAGACGTTTTAAAGATACGTGACCCTTGAGTACTGCCAAAAAGAACTGATATAACAATGTGGACATACCTATTATACAATTCTTTTGAAGTGATGTGCGTTTCTGTTGTCAAACAGTAGGCAGGAGTTTGGATCCGTCTCCATCTAGCTAATTTTTATCTCGAGTTTATCTAATGTTAAGTGGATATGTTTCCAATAATTTTCTCGCCGAAAACCACGACAAGCTTTTCCCTGTCCCTATCCATCAGTTCCATTGCCTATATGCCTAAGTGCAGTGATGTGTTAAAGGAAAATGTAGGAAACGTGTCATAAAGAATTAAACATTACATACCTAAATCGTCCATCAGTTAAAAAACAAAATAAGAATACTAATAAAAATAAATAAAAAATCTAATTAGTATGACGTCCCGATGAATGGAAAAATGTTTTATATCCGAGAAATATGCCTCGTAATGTCTTTTTCCTGCTCGCCCCGAAGTTTCCAAGCTGGGAGTTGTCCTCGGACTGTGCGGTTTTCTTATTCCAAAGGACGTAACGGTTCGGAGGGGCGGATCTAGTTACATTTCCAGCCCATATTTGGGATTGAAAAGTGAGCATTTGTCGTTCATAATGTTGATAACGACTGCTGGGATATTACAATAATAAAATATGTACTGTATAAAATACATAAAAAAAAAAACTTCGATGCCTAAGAGTTCAAAAACAACAGGATGCGTCCTCTTCCGTACCAACAGATGTGAGAAGTTTTTTTTTTCTTTTTCCACAGTGCTTGTTTTTACATGTACGACGAGTAATTAGTGATCATTCAGTACAAAGTTAATGAATTAGTGTTATTTAACAGCCGATTTTAGCACGGTTGGCATTATTAATTAGCTTACCCCTTACCAAAATTAACCATGGTTAATTTTCGTAAAGGACTTGCTACTAAAAGAAGTAAAAGGATGGTACGTTCTTGTAACATGTATCATGATATTAAAAAAAAAAAAAAAAAAAAAAAAAAAACTTTGGAGAAGAATGTAAATAACACGGACTATGGTAGCCATACAACTAAAACTACAACTACCATTTATTTACCTCACTATAAAGCTGTTAATATGTACATTCACTAAGAAACATATTCCACTACATTAAATAAATAAAAACATACAACACATACATGTTTTGGCCATGTTTTTAGTGTGCAGTCCTTCCAAGACCATTGGTCTAAAAACATTTTCTTTCTGGCAGCTATATAATAAAACCATCAAAAGTGCACACAGTGGTGAATGTTACTAAAACAAGTGTTGTTACACAACCGCAAGTATGCTTTGGTCTGAATGCAAATGCAATGCAAGTACAAACAACCACAAACAGAAGCAAGAAAAAATATACATATGCACTGGAGATCTACAGGGAGAGGATCAACAAAAAAATATAGCCATCTTTATCAAAAGACAGCACGATAACAGGTTTTCTGCACAAATTCATGTTTGAAACGGATACATGCATATTTGCATTTCAAACCTGTTTGCCAAGCTTGCTCAACAGTTGTGCTATTAAACCCCAATTCTTTTTCTAATAAATGATGAAAACAGTCTCTTTGAAGAAAAACTTCTCCACTTGTAAATGCGTCATTTCGTCAAAGAAAACAAGAATCGTACAAAATGAGGTCAGTCAATTGAGAAGAAAATGCGTGTCAGTCCAGATAATAAAGTAAACATAAATAACAATAATCTTATTCGTTAGTAATTCTCTGGACATTTATAACTGGCTTAGCTCAGTGGGGAGGTGGCAGCCAGACTTCAACTGTTCATTTGCAGCATCTTCATGTTATGTATCAGTCCCCACCTAGCTCAGCTGTAGTACACTCCTGATACTCTAGTCATTAGGGTGCAGCTCACTGCACCGACTGTTCATTGGCTGTACTGCCAGAGTCCTGTGGCTTCATAACATCAGGAAGTTCAGGGGGGGCTGGAAAATGGTTCCACCTGCAGGGACTCAAATGCATCACCTGTGGAGAAAAACAGAATTAGTGGGGTGTTTTGTTGTTTGTTTGTTTGTTTTTTGTTTTGTTTTTTTATACAGTTTACCAAAAAAAAAAAAAAAAACCTGAAGGTTCCTTCAAAGAAGACTTTTAAGTACAAATATGAGGAAATGTCTGTTCATCTACTCCAGGGATAGGCAACGTCGGTCCTGGAATGCCGACGTCCTGCAGTTATTATTATTAAAAAAAAAAAAAAAAACTCACCTGTCTGTAGCCCTAGTAATTCTGAAGAGCTTGATTAGCTTGTTCAGGTGTGTTTGATTAGGGTTGGAGCTAAACTCTGCAGGATACTGGCACTCCAGGACCAACATTGCCTATCCCTGATCTACTCTATAAATAATTGTTAAAACACAACATGTCAGTGGTTTAGAGATATGTCTGATTCGACTTAAAGCTGGTCATTCATTTTGACATCACATGGCCTGCTGAATACTACTCGCTCTTGGGTACGCTGGAACATCAAATTCCCATATACTTACACTGAACAAGGGATCCAAGTTATATCTAGAAACTAAAATATCTAATATCTAATAACCAACTAGAATAGCCTAGCAACTGCACAGCAACAAACTTTTTTTTACTAGGTCTGTCACAATAACTTTTTTTTTGGAAGACATAATTACAATAAACAATATTGCCATTTTAAGGATATTTTATGCCACCGATATAAGGATAATAAAATAGCATATTAAGTAGACCCTTAAAAAAAAACTTCACATTTTGAAGAATATTAAGACATAAGAATGTCTAAAAAGAAATGTAAATATCCTAAATAGCTAAAACTAGGGATGGGCACAAGGACAGTATGAAAATGTTAATTAAGTGACTTAAGAAAATGGTCTATATTAAAGTATGCAAAATTATCGAGGTTATGTCCAGATATTGTACAATAATTTGATACAGTAATTATTGCAAAGTAATTATTGGGGACCCATTATGAGCTTGTTTGGATGTTCTATAGTTCTATAGTGACACACACCACTGATACGAAAGGCCAGTCCTACAGTTCCAGGAGCCTGTGGTCTGGCTGTCTGATTCGTGAAGCCGCAGTCTCCTAATGTCTTACTGTCTTCTAGAGGCTGCTCATCCTGAAACACATAATATCATAACTAATACAGAAACACCTTTTACTTCAGTCACTCTAGCATACTTGAAGGTTAATGTAAATATCATATCAATGTGTCCAAACCTTGTATAGTCTCTGTTCCTCAGGTGACCTCTTTAGGATGCCCTCCACAATGCGTTTCAACTCATAGACAGTTGTGGATTCTTTGGCGTCTGTGAAGATTGTGGTTTTGTGACGCCTGATCATTAAGAATACATCCTAGACAATGGTAAGGGGATTAGTTAGTCAGTTTCCAACATCATGCAGTGATTTGGACTACGCATTTAAAGCATGCATCTTTCAAAACTAAAAATTATTTCTGTGCCCACTGTAAACATTTTTAAAAATGGGGCAGTGACTTGTACGCGAGGCCAGGCTTGTATATAAAATGTTCTCTGTTTTGGAATCTGTGTTTAATTCCCCAAGTTCAAACTTCATATCCACCTTTTTCTGATCCCTCTCCCTTTTTCCAAAAAGTGAAAATAAATTTCCTTAAAAGGTATTCAAAAGACCTACAATTGCAATTTGATGTGGTGTTCTCAACCACTGATCAGATAGGCTAGAACAATGGCCGGGACACTTGCAGCTCGTATTGTTAACACGTTCATATTGTTACATGGCTCCTTTGCTGGACCTTTGAGAGACACTTTTACTGATCAGCAGATTCAATATGGGTAGGGTTACGAGAAAATGTAGGGGTAGGCTTTAGGGAAAGGGACAAATAAAGTCTGAATAAGGCAGTATCCATTTATGATTATAATAAATATAATCACATACACTGAATATGAATAAAATATTACATATTATAACATACTACAATACACTGAGGTGCAAACAGTACGTGCCACTATTTGCACAAGTATAAGCACAAGTATTAGATATGCCGTAATACTGAATGATTATTATACGCTGTACTAACCAATTTAAAACTCACTTCTCACTTCCAGCTAATCTCAAATTGATATTCACCCGCGGCCTTGTTTACAAAAGCCAATTTGAGCTAACACTCGTAATCCAAACACAGCCAGTCTTTAAAATACCGAAACAGTGAATTAAAAAACACGAGCGCAAGAAATTACTGCACAAAATGTCACATAAATAATATCTTATATATATATATTTATATACTATAGTGAGTTGTTTCCCGTCTTACGACTTATTTCACAATAACATAAATAACATAACGACAAGCACTAATTTTATTTTACCTTAATTAAGACCGTTACCCACGGGTAAAAAAAAAAAAAAAAAAGTGCGCATTACAACGAAGTAAAATACATATATATACTGTTTTTTTCTCACCATTTCAGCGGTTCCGTAGTCACCATTCACCGCCTCACAACTCTCCACTATCCCATAATGCACCGAGAACGCGCATTGTGCTACGTCATTGCCCGCTCCTAAAGTGTTTGAATGTGTGTGGCGCGAGATATCACGAATCGTGTTATTAATAATAATATACTTGAGTGATTACTAAAAAAGGATACCTGAACAGCCAGGAGCAAAACATAATGTAGGTAACGTTGTATACCATTTGTCAAACATAATGTAGTACGAGTGTTTGTGGCGAAAGAGCCCGTTGAAGGGGTGACAAATAACTTAAAGTTACGTTTTTATTACTTGGTGACAGTAACGTTAACAGTAATTCCTCGTATTTCATCACAGCTGCTTTAGATAAAATGTTTATTATTTGAATGCACGTATTCGGCTGTTGTCAATGTACAGTAGCACAGATTTTGTAAAGATTATTTGAAATATTCTTCTGATTGACTACTCATGCAATAATGTACACAATCGATACAGTAAGTTGTACCACAGAGTACTGTTTGGACATTAGTCGCACATGATATTCTCTGATGTACTTTGGTGTTAGTGTTGTATGTAAATGTAAATATTAAACTATAATTGTTAAATAGTAACCATTATGGTTATCAAAAATCATTTTCAAATCGTTTTTTGCAAACTTACCATGCTATTGCCATGTTTTGGTGATGGACATTATTCAGTGTATATCACAGTACCGAACAAAGTACCATTTTACTTTCATGATATTTTTTTATAAGGGCGTTTTAATGATGTTAATTTAGTTATCAATGCTGAAAGTATACTTTGTTATGGTGGTGTTTTCTTTATTTGTACATTTATACCATATGATATGATTAACACACCATCTTGTGTTTTGTTATAGGTTAGTGCATATTGATGTGGAGCATCAGCGAGCCAGCATTCACAGTTCTTTAAATTGAAATGTCTTCTGAAAAACTGTTGATAGTGCAATAACGTTAGAAGAACTGACTGTGTATTTCCTATGTCGGCTCCCCATCAGACATCAGTAGTCAGCACCCCTCTCCCTCTGCCCACCCATTTCTCTCATGCCCAGCAGTCCTTTTCACTAAAGAAACGGAGACCTCCCTTCTCTTCCTCATCATCTTCCTCCCTGTCTCCATCACGGCCATTATCTCATTCTTTACCACCACGGCCTCCATCTAAAGGATGCCCTCCGCTCAGTCGAGTGTTCCACCATCGCCCCACTCCATGGACACCTTTGTCACGCTCCCTTATAGACTCACCCCCTCCTTGCTCTGTGTACAATCCATCCCGACCCCAGACCTTTTTCGACCAGTGCTTTACCAACCTGGGCCTGATTGGACGAGGTTCCTTTGGTGAAGTTTTCAAGGTGAAACATGCTAGATGCCATCTAAGGCTGTATGTGGAATAGTACACTACCATCCTTTACATTTCCAGTGAGAATAGCCACCATCTTTTTATGCTAAATCTCAAGGCCAAATGTATGGGGTTTTTTTACACAAAATTGGTTTAACTGAAGTAACTGTATTTAGTTTTCAAAATGCTAACTAGACTTGATTTAAGTAAATGTAAACTACAGATGTACACTAAAACAAGATAAAGTAATTTCAAGATCATCAACAAATTACACTAATGATACTGTAATTTTCATGTCTAGGTGGTGAGTCTTGTGGACGGCTGTCAGTATGCTGTCAAACGTTCAGTGCAGCGTTTCCGTGGTGAGGTTGAACGAGCTAGAAGCATTGCTGAGGCTTGGAATCATGAGGGACTGCACCCACATCCTTATGTGCTGGGCTTCATTGCGGCTTGGGAGGAGGCCGGTCACCTCTACATCCAGACTGAACTCTGCTGTACCAGCTTACTGCTATACGCTGAAGAGACGCCATTTCACACTGGTAAACAGCACACTACACAAGAAAAACTGTCTCTTTTTGTTTGGCAGATGTATGTTACTGAAGCAAAGTTTCTGTGTTGTGCCAGGTGAGACAAGAGCCTGGACGTACCTGTGTGACATGCTCTCAGCACTTGACCACTTGCATGCTAATGGGTTTGCCCACCTGGACATCAAACCAGCAAATATTTTCATTACAAAGTCTGGACGGCTCAAACTTGGAGATTTTGGCTTGTTGATCAAGCTTCCTACAGATGCCCGAAAACAAGTGATAGAGGGAAAGAGAGAAATAAAGACAGAGGACGTTGATTTACAGGAAGGAGACCCGAGATATATGGCTCCTGAACTATTGAGAGGAGAGTATGGGACTGCTGCAGACATCTTTAGGTTAGTAAACTTTATGCTTATTTATACAACCCTAATTCCAGAAACGCTGGAACGTTTTGCAATAAAATCAAGAATCTGTGGTTTGTTAACTGTCTTCAACCTTAATTTAATTGCCAAAGGTACAATTAAAAGATTTCCAATGTTTTACTGACCAACTTAAATGTATTTTGTAAATATGAACAACTTTTAATTTTGATGGCTGTAACACACTCCACAAAGTTGGGACAGAAGCATAATAAAATTGAAAAGGTTACAGAATGACACCTCAGTTGAATGTGTGTGACCTTTGAGCTCTCAGATGGCATTGCATGAGAAACCGTCACGGTGCTGTGTGAAATATAGCCACACAGGGGCTCAGCAGTACTGTGGAAAACTGTTGTCACTTAAAGGAGAAGTTCACATTCAGAACAAAAATTTACAGATAATGTACTCACCCAGTTGTAATCCAAGGTGTTCATACATTTCTTTCTTCAGTCGTAAAGAAATTATGTGTTTTGAGGAAAACATTTCAGGGCTTATCTCCATATAGTGGACTTCAATGGTACCTGCGAGTTTAAATGCAGTTTAAATGCAGCTTTAAAGGGCTCTAAACGATCCCAGCTGATGAAGAAGGGTCTTATATAGTGAAACGATCGGTCGTTTTCTAAAAAAAATTATGTTATAAGTAAGCATTACATTTTAACCTCAAATGCTCGTGTACTCTGTGTAATCCGTGTCAATACAGATAGGGTATGTCGAAAAACTCCCATTTTATTTTCTCCTCCAACTTTAAAATCGTACTACATCGCAGCAGAAGTACCGACCCAGTTTTAACGAAGTGAACATGCAAAGAAGGTCTAATGTTCCTTTCCAAAACAAGGTAAAACAACGTTGTAAGACGATTTTGAAGTTGGAGGAGAAAATGAGATGGGAGTTTTTCGACCTACTTTAACTGTATTGACCTGGATTACACAGAGAATGCATGTGCATCGCAGTGCTAGACAAGACGAACATTTGAGGTTAATAATTTTTTTTTTTTTTTTTGACATCGCGTCTTGGATGACAATAGGGTGCGTACATTATCTGTAAATTTTTGTTCTGGAAGTGAACTCCTCCTTTGACACAGCCTGCAGCTGCAACAAGAAATGCAACTTGAATCTCTGTTACACAAGGAGAAATATATACATCAATTCTAGACAGAGACACCAGCAAGTTCTCTGGGCCCAAGCTTATCTTAGATTGTCCAAAAGACAGTGAAAATTGTGCCGTGGTCAGATGAGTCCACATTTCAGGTTGTTTTCGCGGAAAACAGACATCAAATTGTCAGTCCCAAGACGAAAGGGACCATCCAGACTTCAGTCAGTGACAGGTGCAAAAGCAAACGTTTGTCACGGTATATGGTGCATCAGTGCAAACGTCATGAGTAACTTGCATATGTGTGAAGGTGCCATTGACATCGAGGCATATATTGGGAATGTACAAGGACTGTACTGCCATAAAGATGACATATTTTATGGGAAGTCCATGGTTATTAGATCAAGACAATGCCAGGTCTCATTCTTCATGTGCTACAACGTTCCATAGACATGTGTGGATTTGACTTGACTGGCTAGCAGATCTGTCGCCTTTTGAAAATGTTTGACCCATCAAGAAAAGGAAAATCAGACAACGATTATGGACTGTTGAGCGGCTGAAGTATTGTATCCAGCAAGAATGGGCAAACATTTTGCTTGCAAAATTTTAAAATTAGCATCCTTAATTCCCAGATGAATAAAATATAATTCACGAGTTCGCCTGCCCATCCAGTCACAATGGACAATGGTAAACAAACTTGGCTTGTTGTCCTTAATGGAGGCTCGAACCCGAGGCTCGGCTTGAGTGCAGAGTTCGGACCCCCCAATGCGATATTACCTAGAGGGAGAATAACAGAAACAATGGAGGAGAAGGGGAGGTGGAGGGATGCCGGAAGAACGGAGGCTGGGACGGTGCAATGAGAGCTGCTTATATAGGCTTGTAATGATGATTGACAGGACTGAATGATTAGGCTCCTCCCGAACCTACGTTTAGAACTTCATGTAAAACGAAAGATGATTTGACGCAGTGGTAAACATGGCTCTGTCCCAACTTTTTTGGAGTGTGTTGTAGCAATCAAAATCAAAATGTGTTTGTATTTACAAAATAAAATTAAGTTTGCCAGTGAAGCAATGGATTTTTTTTTCCTTTGTACTTTAGTCAGTTAAATAAAGGTTAAAGAGAATGAACAAATAACATTTTTGATTTTATGGAATTTCACTAAACTTTTCTGGAATTGGGGTTGTATGTATGTAAGTCAAAAGAATCAAAACAGTTACGTATAAAGAGATGTCATTATTTTCTTCACTTTTAGTTTGGGTGTTTCTATCCTGGAGTTGGCCTGTAACATTGAGGTTCCTAAAGGAGGAGATGACTGGCAGTATCTCAGAATGGGTCACTTACCAGCAGAATTCACTAATGGTACTGTACATTATTATCAAATGTGGCTAAGTGAAATGCTTAAAATATTTAACAGATACTTTTAACCAGTTCAAACCAAAATTTTTTTTGTATCTTCCTAACAATTTAATTATATAAACAGGTGTGCACATAAATAGTACACAGATGCGCATGCACAACCAACATAAAAAAAAAACGCTGTGTAAATAAGGTCAGACCATAAATTGGCTTATATATTTGCAATTCTTTGACAAACCATAATTCTTTTGATAACTTTTTGTCATGAGAGTCTGGACATGCCAAATTTTGTTTGAATTAGGTGAACAGTCTAGAACAAGTCAAGTCACCTTTATTTTTATAGAGCTTTATACAATACAGATTGTGTCAAAGCAGTTTTACAGTGTTAAACAGGAAAATGTAAAATGCAAACAAAATTAAATTCTGCTGTAAAGCAGCTCTAAAAAGAGGACAAAAGTATACAGTCGATTTATCAGTTGAAGTCAGTTCATCATTGATTCAGTGATGTCATCAGCTAGCTCAGTTCAATTCTCTTTAAATAGTGTCTGTGGAATCAAGTCGACAGTATTGCCAAAAATTTGGTGCCCCTAACTAAGCAAACCCCATCAGTGACAGAAATGGAAGGAGAAAACTTGGGAGAAACCAAAGTTATTTGGGGGGCCCATTCTCCTCTGGCCAGATGAACCAACCAAATCATAAAAATAAGACTTATTCTTGAATAGGATCTTGGGTTAATTAATATAAATGTGCTTTTACTGAATGGACCCAAGAAGACCTGAATTCTTTTAACTTTCCATTATTCCTATTGTGTGCTTAACAGTATTTTATTATTTAAAGGGGTCATGGGATGCCCATTTTTCGCAAGTTGGTATGATTCTTTAGGGTCTTAATGAAAAGTCTATAATATACTTTGGTTAAAAATTCTCAATGGTTGTGTAAAACAACACAAACAAAAATCATCCCATTCTACTGGGATTGTTCCTTTAAATGCAAATTAGCTCTGCTCACCCCGCCCCTCTCTTCTCTCTGTGGAGTGACGAGCCTGTTTACTTTAGCCACGTTTACCCACTAAACTTGCTATCTAGCACGTTATTAGGAAAGGCGATCGCAAAGATTCATAAAAAAAAAAAAAAAAAGTAAGACGCTCATGTCAGTCAACTATCGTGGGAGCGGCCTCTGTCGGTGTGACGCATCTGAGAATGGCTCGATTTGAAAAGGGGGATTTTATTTTTACAGATTAATTAAAAACCACTGCATGGATTTTTATCATTATAGGGTAAATGTGTACATACACTGCCAACGCACATTAATGTTCAAACAGCATAAAGAAGTGAACATTGCATCTGATGACCCCTTTAAAAGAAATAAATATCAGTGATTCTATAAGACAGTGATATCCCTCTTCTTCTCTGTCCTCTATTCATGCTTCAGTGTGTAAAATTCTAAGCCCTCCAGGAAATTGGTTTATCTCCATATAACCTGCATTCTGTAATACTCAAGGCATTCAGGAGAATAAGTGTGGGAATTTGTGTCTCAATATTAATATGAATATAAATTTTGAGTTGCAACATAAAGCTTATGAGTGATTTGTCTGCTTGGAATTGCTCACCTAAGTGTACAAACTATTTACTGTTGCCAGATATCAATTATCAGTTGATGCCAATCAAATCAACTAAATCAAATTAACAACAACAACAACAACAAAAAAAAATCATAAATATATTTTGTGTGTGTTTGTAATGCTTGTGTGTGTGTGTGTGTTTTCTTACTTAAAATAATTTGTATAAATCCAAGGAAAACATATTCCTGCTTTCTCCATTCAGGTCCAGTCAGATCAGAACTAATTTTATCGGGTTTTTCTTTTTAAAAATTCACTTACGAACATTGGTTTTGTTTGCATACATTACAATTAAAAGTCAAGCTGTATTAAATTTTTGCCAAAAAACTGCAAATAAATATTTATTCAAATAGTTCATCCCTATGTGCTAGAATCTGTGTGTTTTTATGTGTTTCAGCACTTTCAGAAGACATGCAGTATATGCTACGGCTTATGCTAAACCCAGAGCCCTGCAAAAGAGTCACCGCACAGCAGCTGCTCTCTCTGCCATCTGTCTGCAAACGCAAGTGGAGAAGACAGCTTTCCCTCTGCATCATTGAGAGCTTTTTGTCCTTATTCCACTGGTGTCAGGTGAAAATTACATGTGCTCTGTATGTTTGTATGCTTCGGGATAATAGTTTAAACTCAAAAAAAAAAAAAAATAAATAAATAAATAAAATAGTACACTAGGTACATATAGTATGTAGTGAAAGTGTACCGAAGTGTACTGGATAGTTTAGAAACTGCAACATAGTTTTTGTTGAAGCACTTACATAAATATTGAAGGGGTCCTATTATGCTCTTTTACAAAGTCTTGATTTTGTTTTGGGGGTGTACTAGAACATGCTTTCATGCTTGGTGGTTCCAAAACCACATTATTTTTAACATAATGTACATTATTACAATACATTTCTCCCAGCCTGGCACAAAAGGTTCGATTAGTTCCGGGTTTAATGAAGGCCCACCTTCCGAAAAACGAAATGTGTTGTGATTGGTTAGCTGTCCCACTGCGTTGCAATTGGCAAACAGCTTAGATGGTGTTTCAGTACTACCACGCCCTTTGTCAAAGAAGCAAGTTCCGTGTACAACTGTTAACGCAAGCTAGGTTAAGTGATTCTTACATTTTAAATGTGGCTATTTTTCTTACAAAAACGCATCAGTTTTCTACAAACGAATGCAGTCGTTTTGGACTGATGAGGAGAACCACCCGTCTACGCCATTCTAAAGCTTGGGAGTGCCAGGATAAATTTTAATATAACTCGGATTGCATTCGTCTGAAAGAGGGAAGTCATATACACCTAGAATGCATTGAGGGTGAGTAAATAATACAGTACAGTAGTGTTGGGTCCTATCGTCAGCCTGCAAAATCGCCAATATATGATATTATCGTGCTAATGTATTTAATTATTTACATACTTAGTTTCATTGCCCGAAACCAGCTCCAGCATAAGGCTAAAAGCAGCCTAACATTATCATTATCTAGTGCAAGCTTATGCATTTTAAAAAACACTTGCGTTATAAATGAAGCTATCTACACTGTATGATGAATAAATCTTTTACCACACACTGCACACGTCTGCGGCATGTTACGGCTCTGAAGCGCCCACTCTAGTCAAGGCTTGTGTTTATATCCGCCGCTCTGCGGTTCGTTAAAGAGGTTCTTCGCGCTGCATCGCTAAAGTTAGGCTAATCCCCAACCTTGTCCCTACACACCGCCCAACAATTCGAATTTCCTTGTGCAGGATTTATTTTAATGATATTCTAATGGGCCGCGTTGTGACATGCGGAAAACAAATGTTGTAGTCCAAAGAAGCCATTCATTGTAGTTCTTGAAAAAGGATTTCTTGAAAACAAAATATCTCCTTTTGGAGTGGACTTTGAGATTTGTAACTTTGTAGATCTTTTTTATGCCCAAAAATACACACCACACACTGACTTAAGTTCAAAAAGTGAAAAAGCATTATAGCACCCCTTTAATTAAATATTTATTATTTGAGCTGTAAAGTTGTCCAAATCATGCTTTTCTGGGCAGATGAACATATGGCTAGGTGTTAAGATGCGGTCACACTAGCCTTTGAGCATACTCAATTTATGATGTCACACAGAAGTTACGACCCAGTCACAAGAAAAATCACTGCCAAGTGGTGCAAAAGGGACGGTTTGGAATTGTCATCGAGTCATTTTATTTGTAAATGCCGATCCAGTAATGAAATAAATACTATAAATACTAATATAGCATTATATCATATTTAATCTTGACTAACTGTTTATCATAAAAAAGTAAGATTTCAGATTTTTGATGCATCTTTTCCCATTAAGACATTGTTGAGTACTGTTTTTTTTTTTTTTTTTTTTTTTTTAATTCCTTCTTTCACTTTAGTTAAGTCATGAGCCTGATGTATCAATTATTGCTCATAATTTAAAAAAAAGGGAATGAATTAAAATGATGGAACTAAAATCAAGGAACAAATTAATGAAACATTCTTGTAAGTTGATATCTTTTTGGTCATGTATTTCATGTTTAACAAAATGCATTTTTACATAAAGTCTGGGGACAGTTACACAGTAGAAAAAAAAAAAATGTACTTGGTGTTATACACCAATTTGTATAATGATTAATCTCAGTTCTAAAAATGCATATGGATGGAATAACCAAAGCATCAAATAGATTTTGGAATGACAACTTCTTCTAAAGCACATCACAAGCTTTTTGTCTCTTGTGTCCATTCATCGTTCTGCAAGTACACAGCCAAACCGCTAGATGGTGTCATCTAAAGGAACATAGCGTAGCAGAATTTTTTTTTCCTCTGTGTATACTGCACACACTTGCAAGCAGCAGAAGCAGCATCAGTGCTGAAACAACACTAAATCGTGAAGTTTTTGGATCTCTAGGTTAATTTATGGTTTAAAATTTGACCTGCATCATCATTCTTAGGCATTCAGGCTCTGCACATTCATTTTTTACATTATTATGACCTGAAATGAATGCACTCATTTCTATTTAGCAAACAGTTTGTTTTAGCAGCAAGTAAGCCACAGTAAACTTAAAAGACTTCACCGTGCATGTGCATGACGGACTGCAACAGAAATATGTATTTCTAATTTCTAATTCTGTTCAACATTTTTGAAGTCCAACAACAAATATATAATTCAGCATAACAGGGAAATCAGATTATGCCTCATGTCACCATTGAATGAGCCTGTATCTTAAATGGGCCACCTTTGTCCACTATATACAGTTTAGTTTATTTATTTGTAAATTAATCAAGATATAATTTACATGTGAGTGAACCCACATTTGATTATCTGCTCAGTGTTTCTAGATAAATAGTTCAGCTGGTTTAATCACATCATCCAGTTCTGTTAAAAATGTCATATGTCATTTATTACTATTTATAGAAAGTTATTTTCTTATTCTTAGCAAATAAATCAACCCTTTCTGCCATTGGATGAGTTTTGTGGAAATTGCTCACAGAGATTATTTGTACTTGTTGTAAACAGACCTGAAGAGCTCATTCGTTTGTGTGTGTGTGTGTGTGTGTCTTTTTGTGTGTGTGTTTTTTTTCCTCCAACAGTCCCTGCTTACAGCCGGTTGGAATTTCATATCATCTCTCAATCTGCTGTTTACCTCTGTTTATGAGTCCTCGTCAACCTGTACTCCTCCAAGAGAGAGGTGGGAGAGAGATGCAGATGTAAGCAACATTTACTCAGACTCAGAAAGCCCAGTTCCTGACTATGTGTTCTCTCCAGACGGCCATGAACACTCTCCCACCTTCACTCACAGGTACAATGTACACAAATGACAAATAAAAGTACAGTTTCAAACTGTACATTGAATTGTAAATTGACTTATTAGACTATAAATTTAAGAATGAAACACTCCGAAACACTCTTTCTTTACTCCAGTTCACGTTTTCCGTCACCATTTGCCATTTTACCCTCAAACGGTGAAACAAGTGTTTCTATCGGGGGTTAACTCCTGAGGTCCACTTTCCTGGACTCCGGAAGACCTTGATTAGCTTGTTTAGGTGTGTTTGATTAGGGTTGGAGCAAAAAGCTGCAGAAAGGTGACCACAAGAGCCAGAGTTGAGAACTCCTGGTTTATGCAATGCACTGTTTTTCTATGCCTGTCCAAAACTGGAGAATATGAAACATTCATTGTTTGTTGCTAAGCATCTAACACAACATTGTTGCATTGCATTGACTTGCAATTTTCAACCACAGGTGGTGATATATAGACTAAGGTCCCATAGTGCAACTTTAAATAATTCTGACAGTACGAAGAATTGTTAATACTAAAGGTCATTGCACACCATTTCAGTCCAAAATTTTTGCACGTTAAAAAATAAATACGGCCTCACGTTGTGTCAATCACGTTTACACACTGCCTCCGAAACTTTTGTCTGTTATAAAAAAGTTCAGATCAAGTTCAATTTTGTGTGTTTTTGCATCCGTAGCAAGTCTTTTGAGAGGTGTTTTGACCACCATACAAGCGAATGCCAAAATCCAGTATTGTGACTGACAAGTTCATCCTCTTTGTCTCGAAGCACAAAGCACTGTAAAGGTCCTTGTACATGAGTTCACAGAAATTAGTGGTCTTCTTTATAATATGAAGATTGTTTGCAGTTTATTTTTTTCACAGCGGATGTATTAATACACATTGGACTGGAATTGGAGTGCAAGGTTTCTGTGCGTGACAAATTTTTAGAATGATACATACGAAAAAACGCATAGGAAAATTTCAGACTCAGTGTGCAGTGACCTTAATTGTTACAGTTGTTATATCATTCTATGACACAAGAAAGTCAAGAAAATTGTCTTCTGTTTTTATTAGATCCCATCAGAAATTGTCTTCTGTTTTTATCAGATCCCACGTTTTGTCTAGTATCCAAATCCAGTTAATGTAGATCTGTACCTGATATCAAAAACAGTTGTTTTATCTGATATCTAAAACAAGTTAATAGAGTTTTATGTTACCCAAAAATAGTTATCACTGCATTTTGTCTGAAATCCCCATTCATTAACTGTCTTTTTTATTGTTGTTGTTGTTGTTGTAAAAGCAGAATAATACACAACATCAATATTCAGCAAAGACATTTTTCCTTTTTTGTGTAAGGGGCACTAAGGAATCTGAATGATGGGAGGCCCAACAGTGGTTGAGAACTACTGATCTATAGTTAGCATGTAAAATGGTTTGTGAAATATTACAGATTTTCAGTCTGGGAAAAAAAGAAGTAATTTTAGGTGAACACAGTGATTGGTATATTTTTCTATACACTGCAGGGTCTTGGATAGTGTAGTTTACCAGAAATTGTGCTGTCATTTTGTTATACAGTCAGTGTAGTCATATAGTAATTTATTATGGTTTCCTGGATAATTCAATATAAAATAAGTCACATTCCATGAAATACTTGATTTAGTATCCTAGAGGCTTTTTATGATACTTTGTATGCTGGAACAGTCCTTAAATCAGGTGTTCATAAAAGAGTGGGAACCATGCATTCACAACCCAAGCGACCACTTAGCAATGCATCACTGTTATCATTACTATACAGCATGCTAGCATTATGGTGTTGAGTGTCGTGCCGAAATCAACTTGCTAAATTTATTTTTCTGTTTTCTTTGTACAGAGCCCAGGCACGCATATCTGTTGGCAGTACTTCTACGCCACTCCCAAACACACACATGAACACCACACACACATCAGTGCACAGCAAGCACGGTCACTCTCCCTCCAGTATCTATTCCAGCAGCAGCTCGAGCTCCCAGCACAGTATCACAGACTCACCCTGCAGCCGAGAGAAAAGCTGGATCACTGCTGAGCTGTCTGATAAAAGTACCTTTGAGCCAAAGAACTTGCTTAGTCTTTTTGATGAGGCCACCACAGAAAGCAAGCCTTGAGTTGTGAATGCAGCGCTCTTATCATTATAGCTAATGTAGAATTTTAACTTAGTTGCCATCTGACCTTTTGTAAGATAACTTTCCTTTATGTGGGGAAGCATTTAAAGGCATTTAAACCTGGTTTGATTATAGTTTTTGTTGGTTTTTTTGTGTTTTGTTTTTTGGCTGATGCAAGTGTGACATAGTTTGGCAAGACCTCAGAAGACTTGAGATACATGTATATCTTTAAGAGAAAATTATATCCTGTGTAAATTGTACAAAAATTTTGCAACATGTTGGCACTTCTGTCTGAATAAACCAACTAATAAACCAATAATAAACCAACATTTGCCCGGGGTCACTTCAGACGCAAAAAAGCAGCTCCACAACCAGAAGATTGAACTAGAAGTTCTAGTTAAAAAACAGCCAGAAAAGTTATGTGAGGTGTGCATAAGCTGGACAGATTCTACAATTTGATTACATTATTCTGGGCTGACAGTGGCAGCTGACATTTCCTAGTGTTATTTGTCTAGACAATTGTCTAAAAGTCTAGACTGTTTAATCATGATATGCATACACCCTTGGCCTCTTAAATTCTAACACACTTGTTCCAGTTTCTCTAGGGCCTGTTGTTTCAGTGTTCCTTTTTACCTTCCTAGTAACATAAACATGCACAAGGACATTTTTTTTCTGATTAAAACATAAGTATAGAACTTTTTCCATAAAATTTCTATAAAGCACTTGATTATTATTATTTTTTTTTTATTAAATCAGGGGCAATATTTTTGTTAACCAATATAAATTAAATTTATTATTAAAAATTCTTTTTTTTTTTTGCTGAATATTGCTTGTGTTGTAAGGTTGAATGAGATACTCAGATACTTGAATGAGGTACTCAGTTATCGGTATTGGGCAGTATGATGTAATATTAGTGTAGAAGCCACTTGTTTTAACTGGCATAAATGCATAAACAATCCATTTTGTAGCTTGTATTTCCAGTGATTGAAATGAGTTTCAGGTCTTAAAAAATATTAAAAAGTATTAAACTGCAAGCGCAAGTATTTATTGAATGCATTGTTAAATAAACAACTTTGTTGTTGATCCCATTAAAAACTAAAGAAAAGTTGAAGAATTTTCTGTGGAGTCTGTATCATTTTTCATGTAAAATTCAGTGTCCAAATGTTATATGATGGTGTTTTGCATGTCTAACAGACTGAAAGGACTGTTTTACAACTTTTTACCCCCAATTAAATTTTTCAAATATATTCCAAATAGAAACGTGCACTATATTTTCAGTTATGATGTGGTTTTTACAGCAGTGTATTCTTAAATTTGAAACTGTCGTAAGATCATAACATATCTGTTGTGGACCTATGTTTAACATTTAAATGCAGATTTTTTTTTTTTTTTTTACTTTTTGTTGTGCTAACTTCCACAAGGAGACACATCGGAAACAGCCAATTACTGTTAAGAAGGAATGGACATTCTTTGTTGAGAGTAATATCACCGAAGGAAGATCTGCATGCACACTGTGTGAAATGGGTAAATCTCTCATGAGAGGTGAAATAATTTCATATTGTTCATATAAAAATATAAAGCAGCAAAAGTGTACAGGAGGGTGTGTATTGACAGGACCAACTGGCCTTTCAGGGGCTTACAGGAAAAAAAAAAAAAATCAATCATTACATCTTTTACAGATCGATCAAGCAATATAACTCAAAATCCATCAGAAATAAATTATATTTTATTATTTAAAACTACTCTGGAGCAGAATGCATCATTAGAAAATGTAGAATCTTTTCCGATGTGTCTCCTTGTGGAAGTTAGCACAAATGCAAATATTTGTTTGAACAAAAAGTTAAAAAAACAAACAAACAAACAAACAAAAACACTGAGACATAAACTAAACATAAATGTTTTGCAGCCATTTGATAACATTTTAAAATAGGCAGCTGCTTTAAGTAGCACAGTGCATCTCATCCTTGTGGACTGCACCAGATGTGCTGTTCTTTGCTGTAAAATGTTACCCCACTCTTCCACCAAGACACTTGAGACACGTTTTTGAACATGTCTAGGGGGGACACATGATTAAATGTGGTTTGCCAAAGCAAGCATGATCAGCCGTCCTTCCTGTCTCCCTGTAGCACTGTCTTTGGCTTCTCACATCATGGGCATTGCAAGTTTATTGCTCTGGCCACATCTGCATTCCTTATGCCTCCTTGTAGCAGGACTATAGCATGTACATGCAACATTCCTCTGGTGTTTTTCAGTCAGCAGAGGCAGTAGAAATGTCTCTTTAATGTCTTCAGTCATCATAACTGCCACTTTAAAACTGCTAGTTTCTTCAAGACAGTTTTACAGGTGCCTGTGCAATAATTGTATGAAAAAGTATTAGAAAAAATGTTTAAACTATTTCCAGTAAAGATTTGGATACAAAAATATCTTTAAAATACAGTACCCACTTTATTTGCTGAGTATATTATCTTAAAAAATAAATAAATAAATAAATAAAAACTTGTCTTTCCTGTCATAAAACTCTAGATGCCGCAGGCTGATTGAGCCTTAACTCAGTCTGTGAGCAATCACTGCTGTTAGACAAACACTACAGTGGTAGATCACTAGGGACAACCCTCTTTTTTAATTAAAAAAGAGAACTGTTAGCTTCACATGCCTAATACCTTATTGCAGCAAATATTTTTAACAGCTAGGTCTGCTTATGGGAAAACTTGTGTAGGCAGATCTAGTCAATGGAGACCAAGCATATGCTCCATTTCTTATACTCAAACAACACTTTTATATTTAAGGGCCCAGGCACACATAGTAAAACATGCAGTTCTCATTGCTCTTTGAAACAATAGCAATACATATGTCTTGGGCTGTATATCCTGTTTGCTGTCACCCCATGTGTGTGGATATATGCATATCTTTTGATGCAGCAGCATATTTTCTTACATTCAACAGCTTGCACATATTGTCATGTTATGTCCATTTCTTGTGTCTTCTGCTTTGTTTGGGGGTGATTTATTATATTAAATGTGCAGCAGAAGCATCATGTCTTACATGTTCACAGCAGTATGTCTGTAGATGTCTTGGCAGTAGCAAATCTCTGTACTTGCTCTATACAACAGCATCAAAGTAGATATTTTCGCCCAAGACCAAATTCATTACCATTGCCATATCCATTACCATGCCAATCCCTCCAAGAGTTATCATTAAAAAAATACAAAGTTCTGCCACGAGTTTCTGTTGCAGTAGCAACTAGTGAGCTTGCTGCTCAACACTGAAATACTTGGCAGATCTTTGTTGTAGCAGTTCACAGCCCTCTTTCGAAAGCTCTCCACCTACCCCAGGTAGGTTTTGCAAAGACCAATTACATTAACATTGTCATATCCATTATCATACCAATCCCTCATAGAGCTGTCATGACAAGAATCTATTTAAACAATGAACTTGACAAATATAATTCAATATTACTGGGATATATAAAAGTTATAATATCATTTAATGATCTATAAGCACTTCACAGATACAGAACTATATTGTTAGTGCACAAATGAACTAGTTCTATGCATCTGTTTATTGTATAAATCATTTGACATTTCAAACTAAAATGATAGGGGGAAAATAGGCTTAAAATATGTCTAGTCCTTTGGCTCTCTTTAGTGGTCATAATTAGTATTAAAGCCTTCATCTTTCTATAGAGGGTATGCATGTGACATCACCGTCAGCTGGAGTGGCTGGGGCTCCGCCCACTGAGTGGCAAAAAGACTAAGTGGCAGCATTGGTTTCAACGCGAATGTTGCGACAGAGCACACAAAACACCTCTAAAACCAGAACGATTGACTGTACAAAGAGATTTTACAAGAAATCTGAGGTATATTTTTACAGACTGCTGAAAGCTACTGAAAAGAGAAGCAAATTAATCGCTCCAATTCAAAGAAACAAATGGTCTCCAGGCAGCGAAACACGGATTTGCAGTTATCATTTGTTGTTATGTTAAATTGTGCAGTAAAATCATACCCTATATATTGCATTGTAGTATATCGTATTGACAAGTCATTAGCTAAATATTTACCATCTTAAATTCTGCATAACTGAATGTTTTTAAATAAATACAGACAAAAACGATGTACGTTTTTCAGCTGGACGATATGACAATATATATAACATTGATATAAGTGGGGTTTGGACCAACCTATTTTGTATTTACAAAATGAGTTCACAGGCAAATTTGCTTTATTTATTTTCCCCGGCGTCAAAATCAGACACATATAAGTGTTAGAAAACACGATTTCTGGCTGCATTAATATGCATTGACCACTGAATATTTGTTAAGTTGTTAGGAACATTATAGTTAAGTTCAGCAACCTTTAGTTTAAACTGATTATCATTTGTTTTACTCATGTTTTCGCATCTTCCCTATTAAATCCATTCATGCTGAAGGTCTTTTGCCACTCAGTCCGGCTGAGGGGGCGTGTCCCAGCGGGAAAGTGACGTCAATGCATGCCCTCTACTGAAATGGCTGATAGTTTGGAATGTAAGTTCAAGGAACTATGCATTTTTCCTGAGAAATACAGATTTTCAATAGAGATAAAGTCAAGAAAAATTTGGACTTTGTGCATGCAATAAATAAGCATATTAGTCATACCTACATAACTACAAAGTAGGTTCTGTCAGTCGCTTAGACCAGTGGTTTTCAAACATGTCCATGAAGAACCACGAGCACTGCACATTTTGTATGTCTCCCTGTATCTGACAAAACCACTTCAAGTCTTGCAGTCTCTACTAATGAGCTAATGAGTTGAATCAGGTGTGACAGATGAGGGACACATACAAAATGTGCAGGGCTAGGGGTACTCCAGGACAGGTTTGAGAACTACTGACTTTTGTCGATGTAGGAGGACACCACTGCTGACACAAAGGCATAAAAAAGCAAGACTGGAGTTTGCCAAAACTTATGTGACAAAACCACAATCTTTCTGGGAGAATGTACTGTGGACAGATGAGACAAAAGTAGAGCTTTTTGATAAAGGACATCATGGCACCGTTTACAGAAAAAGAAAAGAAAAAGAACACAGTTCCTACAGTCAAACATGGTGGAGGTTCAAAGATGTTTTGGGGTTGCTTTGCTGCTTCTGGCACTGGATGCCTTGACTGTGTCAACGGTATCATAAAATCTGATGATTACCAAATAATTTTGGGGCGCAACATAGTGGCCAGTGTCAGAAAGCTGCATCTCCACCAGAGGTCATGGGTCTTCCAGCAGGACAGTGACCTGAAACACACTTCAAAAAGCACTCAGAAATGGTTACACACAAAATGCTGGAGAGTTCTAAAATGACCAGCAATGAGTCCAGATCTGAATCCCATAGAACACCTGCGGAGAGATCTCAAAACAGCAGTTGGGAGAAAGCATCCTTCAAATCTGAATGAGCTGGAGCAGTTTGCAAAAGAAGAGTGGTCCAAAATTCCAGTAGAGATGCGTAAGAAACTCATTCATGGTTACAGGAAGTGATTGATTTAAATTTTTTTCCAAAGGGGGTACTACCAAATATTAAGTTAAGGGTGCCAATAATTTTGTCCAGTGTATTTTTTGGGTTCTGTGTGGAATTGTATCCAATTTTTTTTGTGTTGTTCCAATGCAAACAAAAAAAAATAAACATGTAAATACCAAAACATTTGCAACTGCAACAAATTTCTGAGAGAAGGGTTGCATTTTCTGACAGAATTGCAAGGGTGCCAATATTTTTGGCTATGACTGTAGATAGAAAATCAGCGA